>NC_091757.1:28926116-29188616 GCF_043380555.1 Nothobranchius furzeri | reverse complement strand
CAGATGTAAGGAAAAGCAAAGACTGGTTTTATCTATGATCTAGATAACACATGAATATCATATAAAAACAGGGACACGAACTGAACACAGTCACCAGTTCTTTAGTTTGGTTAGTGTAACGTGACCTCGGCGCTGACCTTTTCATCCCCGCTACTTTAGTCCAGAATCTGCTCAACGGCACTCTGTGGAAACAACACAACTCATCTGGTTCCAATTATGAGCACAAATCCTTCTTCTCTCTCATTTAGGGGAAAAATAACAAATGGACACAGAGCGAGCGTCAGGTGGCTGATCTCTGAGTGTGTCTCCACACCTCCAACCCGTCTACAGCACCTAACCGTACATACATCTACAGTTTAGTGAATCCAAGTTTGACTCTGAGGGAAACTCAAAAGAGCAGCATCCTAGAGCTGGAGCTGATTGGCTGAGATTCAGAACAAAACTCTACATTCCGTCTCAGTCCCACCTGAATTCGCTCACAACAGATTTGCCCTGAAAGGCGCTAGCCTTCACAGGTGCCTCCTGATCAGTTTGTGTTCAATTAAACACAGCTACTGCATTACTGCAGAGGGCAAAAACACTAACGTGGTAACTTACAGAAGATGGTTTTGGCATTAATCAGCTTTAAAACATCTCTGAAAACGTGCACTCCTTTAGTGAAGCGTGCTACTGATTTAGTCGCGCCGCGAAACAACTAAAAACAAGACAAGACACACAAACGCACACGTGGCAAAGTCTTCACAGCCTGAAGGAAAACAACATTAAGATATGATAGAAAATACCAAATATATAAAAAGCCATCTCTGTATAAATACAACAATCGCAACGAAAGAAAATTTAAGAGGATTCCTTTGGGGGGGGGGGGGGGGGGGGGGCTGCTGCTGACGTAACAACACAGTAACAGGTTTGAGAGCAGTGCATTAAATTACCAAAATCATCAGTACAATAAAATATGAACACATAACGGATCTTATTGAGGATATTCTGTAAACAGGCTGAAACAGAAATCTGACAGATAAATAGCGGCTATGCTGAAAGTGTGTGACAGTACTAATCCACTAACAGAACCAGAACTCACACACCGTACGAACACAACACACACCACTCTCAAACCCAGAGGACATGGAATGACCTGCTGTCTGTTTATATTTTCCCGGACTTGTTCCTGCTCACACAAAAGCATCAATCCTCTCAGAGTCGGGGGAGGGGGGAGGGAGCCCCGTCTCTGGGCCTTAGGGGGCGGGGCTCTTAAGCGTTGACCTCCATAGCTGGCAGCAGGCCTTTCTCGATCAGGTGAGCCTTCAGGGAGTTAAAGATGTGGAGCTGCTGATCAGGGCGGAGGGCCAGCAGCTGCTGGATCACCTTGCTGGGGTTGGGGCCCCTGAGAGAAAACAGCAGGCATGAATTTACTTCAGAACATCCACTTTCCCTTCGTGTTTGCTGTCCCTCTGCACGATCTCGGCTGACGTGTTAGCTTGTGGCAAAGGCTTTCTGCCTGTGGCTTCAGGGAACATCCCAGATTTTCTGGACCTGGGTTTTGTAAACTTTATATAGTTTTACCTGATGAAGCTTGCAATGTAAACATTGACAAATGTGGCCATGATATACTGGCAGTCAAATCGGTCCATAATGCCACCGTGGCCTGGGATGGTGTTGGCAAAGTCCTGTAAGCAGAGAAGAGACGACGCTGGTTTTCACATCTAAACATAGCGAGCTGGTATAGAAACAGCAGGCATAGAAACCCAAACAACAGCCAGGTTCTGGGGGTTCTTATTACATCTCTACCTTGATCTTAAAAGCTCTCTTGAAGCCACTGGCAAAGAAGCCACCAAAGGGTCCAACGATGGAGGCGAAGGAGGAGAGAGCGATGCTGTGGATCTGGAAAGGATACAGACGCACCGTGGTCTGTGGAGAGGAGGACGCGTTAGCTTCACAACGTTATGGTCAGCCTACCCGACAGACACAAACCCAAACCAAGACATACCCATCCTGTGACTGACTCCAGGACACTAGGCAGAGTGTATTCCTGGAGCTGGAAGAGCTCCGACGGCTCACAATCCACCTGGAAGCTGTTGGAGTCGTTGTTGAACTCCACCGGACAAACAAAGTAGCGGCAGCTGGCCATGACGTAGGAGAGCTGAGAGAGGAGTGTTAGGGCCTTAGTTTACCACCACACACACACAGCAATCATTTTACCATTCTAGGTTTGTTTGTTTGTCCCAATAAAAGAATAAACAGCTCACCAAGATTCCAAACACAATGGTGGCAAACAGCCCACCAATGAATCCCTCCCATGTCTTCTTAGGGGACAGCTGCAACAAACACAAGATTATTGATCAGTTATGATGTTTTTGCCTGTCTATGCATTCAGACATGCATTTGTCTGTGGAACCACTGGCTGTAAGTAACTGCTGGTCTATAATCGATTTACTTATGGAATCAACTGAATTCAAGATGGCTGCCACAGGCAACCAAGCTGAGAAAACCCACAAACAGCTGTAAAATGAGATTTAGCAACACAACCTCATTAGAACAGATTTCAGTGTGACCATACTCTGACCCAGGTCGAGCTCCACCTGCCCCTCAGGGATCCGGTTCTGGCAGGTCGTGTGCGACTCCTGTACAGGGCAGCCACATCTCAAAGATTTGAACATCATTTTTCAACAATTGTTTTCACTCATGTGAAAGTTGTTATGCGCTGCGTCTGTGGATGGAGTAATTGGGTTTTTTTTTTGTTACTGGGGACTTCACAACATCGGGTCCGTGGAGGAGCAGAGGAGAGTGTGGGGACTGGCATGAGCTCATGCTACAAGGAGTTCCAGGGTTGCTGGGGCAACGGCGGGGGATCTCCACAACAAGGACAGACAGCGGCTCCATCGAGGGGAGGAGTTTCCGGGACGCGGATCAGGAGCCACACCTGCAGCAAATGAACTAATTGCTCTTCTCACCTCTTCAACCAGGATTTAAGCAGTCCATGGACGCTCCGTCGAGGAGCGACTCGTTAACCTTGAACTCGTCTCCGTAGCTGCTTCGTTGTGCACATTTACTGGGTGGCAAATTCAATAAGTGTTTTTAGTAAATAAGAGATTAAATTTCTCAATTATTTCGTTTACGTCATTCTATGTGTCCTACAAGACGTTTGACAGACGTGTGTGCAACTTAAGTTCAAAAAGGAGCTACTTCTCATCTGTACTCAGTTCGGAGACAGATTTGTTTCCAGTTTCCCTTTTGGTACCCCGAAAAGGGAAACTTTCAGTTTGTAAACAGCGGCATTAGAAGCCCTAGGCTGTGCAATTCTGTTGGGACACTAGAAGTTCACCCCTTTTCAGGCGGAGAGATGGGGGCTCGTCCGAGGTTTTTTTTGGGTTTGTTTATTATATCTTTCCCGTTTTGTTACTCAGAATACTGAGGTAGGATTTCAGCCCGGGTGGGGGGGTGGGGGGGGGGGGGGGGTTGTGGTATCTTCTGGTGGTATGGTCACCTTTGTCATTTCTGATTAATTTTGAGAGGCAATGTCTACATTTAATTTGAAAGACTTTCTTGACGCACCTTCGCGTAGACAACTGGTTAAGTGTCGCAAGAGCGAATTACTAGAAGTAGCTGCCTACTTTGGTCTTACTGGCACACAGCACATGCTGAAGGCTGACCTCCGGGCAGAGATTGTCTCCTTTATGGAAAATAAAAAGCTTCTCTCCCCTTTGGCTGATATTGCTGTTTTGCCTTCACAGCAGGAAATGGACAATGCGGAAGGTGAAGAGACAAAGAGCGCATCCGAGGGTGGTGATTCGGAGGACGGAGCGGAGGACATGAAGACACCAGAGCGGGGTGAGGTCCACAAATCTCCCCCAGTAACTCTTCCTCGTTACGATCCAGGGTCTCCGGAACCGAATCGAGATCGGTTTCACTTGATCACGCCCGGTTACAGTTGCGACTCGCACGCCTGAAATATGAGGCAGAGGACAAACAGCGAGGGCGGGAGTTCGAGCTTCGCAAACTGGAACTCGAACTGGAAGCTGACACGAGAATAAAGATGAAACGAATGGAGCTGGAGATGCAGGCTGAGAGAACTGTCCGTGGTGCTGATACAGCATCCAGAGGCTCCCTGGCAGCGACTGAGAGACTGGATGTCGGGAAGTGCATGGGGCTGATGCCGCCATTCCGGGAGGCCGAAGTGGATAGGTACGACACTACGACACTCAGTTGGCCGCGTGAAGTATGGCCTCTTCTCCTTCAATGCAAGTTATCTGGAAAAGCGCAGGAGGTAATGACTGCTCTGTCCGTCTCTGACTGTGCAGATTATGATACTGTTAAAGACGCCATTTTACATGCCTATGAATTAGTGCCAGAGGCTTACAGGCAGAAGTTTAGATCTCTTCGTAAACGTGATGAGGGGCAAACATTTGTTGAATTTGAAAGAGAGAATGGTTTACTGTTTGATAAGTAAGTAAGTAAGTAAGTAAAAGTTTATTTATAGAGCGCCTTTCACAGATATAAATCACAAAGCGCTGTACAACATGATAAAGATCAGGGCAAATACCTCAAACCAATAAAAACATAGAAAAACAATAGCAGTGATAAAGTAGAAAATAAAATCATGAGTATAAACAAAGTGAACGTGTGAACCCGAACAAAGCCATCATTCTGAAACATTTAGGGAGGGAACGCCTGGATGAAAAGGTGAGTTTTTAGATGATTTTTAAAGACCTCTACAGTGTTAGAGAGACGGAGATTTGAAGGTAGACTGTTCCAAAGTCTGGGTGCAATAGTCTGAAAGGCCCTGTCCCCTTTGGTTTTCAGTCTGGTTCGAGGACCAGCCTGGTTTTCAGATGTGGATCTAAGGTTCCGAGAGGTGGTGTGTGGGGATAAAAGCTCAGATAGGTAGCTTGGAGCCTGGTTGTTAAGAGCTCTATAGGTCAGCACTAAAACTTTAAACTGAATTCTATATTCTACCGGGAGCCAGTGGAGGGACTGTAAAACTGGAGTGATGTGAGCTTGTCTGCTGGATTTGGTTAGGAGTCTGGCTGCTGCATTTTGGATGGCTGCAGTCCTCAAAAGTGACCAACCTGAACGAATTACGAGAGTTAGTTCTACTGGAGGAGTTTAAAAGATGTCTTCCTGAAAGAACGGTGTTGTATTTGAATGAGCAGAAAGTGAATATCTGTCAGCTGCAGCACTTCTGGCTGATGAGTTTGTACTCACACACCGGGTTAAAGTGGAGAAAGTAGGCAGAGACAGATCAAGTGCTGTAAAACCTAGGCAATTTGAAAGAAACAGAAACAAGTCCACCAAGGTGCTTTTACTGTCACAACCTGGGTCATATTGTCAAAGATTGTCTGATCTTGAAAAGGAAAGAGAGGAAAATGACCGTGTGGTAGGGTTATATGCATTTTTATGCCGATGACACAATGATTTATTGTTTTGGATCGAATCCTTCTAGAGCTGTCGAGTCACTGCAGAAAGCTTTTGACGTGGTCCAGCATACACTTCTGCAGCTAACGCTGGTTCTAAATGCTGAAAAACCAAACTAATGTTGTTTTCTAACGCCAAGAAGGCCTCTCAAACTATTCCCTTAGTGTCTACTCTTAAGGGCAACATCATGGGGACGGTACACACTTACAAGTACCTCAGTATTTTACTTGATGACTCCTTCACTTTTAAATACCACACAGATAATTTTGTGAACAAACTTGAACTTAAATTGGGGTTTTTCTATAGAAATAAATTTATTTTCTCATTGGAAGAAAAAAAGCACCTTGTAAATGCAACGTTTTTATCTACTTTGGACTATGGAGACCTGTTGAGCAGGGTGGCACTTCTTACCCTCCAGGAGGCCAAGTCACTGGTATATTTTTATTTACAAGGCTATACTTGGTCTACTGCCCTCCTATATATCTGCAGTTTAATCGCATGGAGGAGTCCTGGATCTTACTGTCTGTGCTCAAACGATCACTTAATGCTGGAGGTCCTGTTTGTGCATACACATTTGGGAAAAAGCTTTCATTTACTCAGCTCCTTCTACATGGAGCAAGCTTCAAAAAGATTGGAAATTAACTGAATTTATTTCACTAAACACTTTCAAGTCCAGAGTGAGAACATTCCAGTCGAACTCCTTACATTGTAGTTGGTTTTCGTGACGTGTATGTAATAGAATTTTCTTGTAACTTTTGTAACTGTTTTGCTGCCTCTTGGTCTGGACTCCCTTGTAAAATAGCTTTTTAATCTCAATGGGACCATTGGTGGTTAAATAAAGGTTAAATATTAATAAATAAATAGTGTCAAAGCTCTAAAAAGCGGATTTTTCATTATATGGAACCTTTAATAAGGATTGATTTCTATTGTTTACTTAATAAATATAGAAATGTGTTTTTATGTTTTAAGCAGCCACTGGTGAAGGCTATTACTGACCTTAATGAGGGGGGTTCGGCCAAAGAAGAAACCAAACATGTAGGCCATGATGTCATTGCAGATCACACAGGAAATGGGCACAATGAACCTTTTCAGACAAAGATGATAAATCATGTGTTAGTCAGAAGGAATTAAGATAATTCCATTTCTAACTAATGAGACTGATGGTTTAGCAGTACTGCCAAAGACTCACCAGATCATCCCCTCAAACAGGTTGTGAATGATGAGGTGAGACTGAGTCACCACGATCAGCAGGGTCACGTGGGTCCAACCAAACTGTGGAGACATCAAGTAAGATTAAGCTGGGATGTCTACACTTCAACTCAAGCATCAATGTTCTCTCTCTCTCACACACACACACACACACACACACACACGCACACACGCACGCACTGGTGGTGATGCCCTGGGGTACACTGATGGAGGCAAGGCTGCCAAGCACAGGTTCCACTAGTCCCTTTGACCGAAACCAGAAGGCAGTGTATTGCTCAAGGGCACAACAGCAGAATTCTCTGCCTAGAGCTGAGATCGATCCTGAGCTACTGCTGCCCCAGAACATATTTAGACACAGTTGCATTGTTTCTTCAGAGGGGAAGAATAGCTTTGGTATCTTTGGCATGTTCGTGTACTGAATGATGTCCTGGCAGCAACTGATGCTGGTTCCTATGTCCTGTGATTACTGCTCGACCTCTTGGCATCATTTAATACAGTCGACCGCAATAATCTGTTGAACGGGCTGGAATCATGGGTCTTTTTTAGTGATGCACAGATATGACATTTTGGGGCCGATACCGATATTAAGATCACTGTTAAGGCCGATAACCCATATTTGCCGATACCGATATACTGACATTAATGCTTCTAAAACCAGTAGGTTTTGTATAAAATGAAAATTAATGAAGCTGAATTTACGTTATTATGTACACACACTTATGGTTCTGAGATGATTTCACTCACTGTTCACATGAATAAATTACACATCACCCCCTCACCCTCTGAAACAGGCAAACAAATGGAGACGAGATGGAAAAATTATTGGTTGTTAATATCGGCCAAATTTTATTTATCAAACTGATACTGATATGTTAAAAAATTACTAACATCAGCCGATACCGATATTGATGCAGATATATTGTCCATCCCTAGTCTTTTTCAATTTTAATTAAAGCTTTTAAAACTCTAAATGGTCTAGCTCCCCTCTAACTGTCGGAGCTGCTCTCGCCTTCCATCCCCTCCAGGTCATTATGGTCTGCTGACCACCTATTGCTATGTGCTCCCAAAAAGAGCTACAAAGCTCGGGGGCAGCATGATTTCACTTCAGCTGCACCTAAACTGTGGAATGCGCCTCCTCTGTCCATGTGCCAGCTTAAATCTAACTTAAAAATCTATTTTCTGTCATTTAGCTTTTGGCCCATGAGCTTTTTTTGATGCTGCATCTTCGTTTTACTAAAGGTTTTAGAATTTCTGTTTGATCTCACCTGTTTTTATTCCTATGACTGTTAAACATGCACTGTGTGTATGGAGATGAGTTTTAATTCTGTGGATTCGTGTCTGACGCTTTTACTCTGTGCAGCGCTGCGGTCAGCAGACATGCTGTTTTTAAATGTGCTATACAAATACAGTATGGTTAGGAGCAGATAGAGGTACTTCAGTCAACGGTGGCACAGGAGTTAGGTGCTCAGCCCGTAATCAGAAGGTTGCAAGTACGAGCCCCGCTCAGTCTGTCTTGTTCTTGGGCAAGACACTTAACCCCCCTTGACCGGTGGCGCCTGTGCAGACTCTCCTCTGTAAGTGTGCCCCAGGGCAGCTGTGGCTACAATGTAGCTAATGAATGGGTGAATGACTGATAGTGTTGTAAAGCACCTTGGAGGGTTCCAGGACTCTAGAAGGCGAAGGCGCTATATCAAATACAGGCCATTTCCTTTATTTAGAAAAATTATTTATTTGTGCCTTCTTCAACAATGTATGGTGGACTGCCATCTGTAATGGTGAGCACTTCACGTTGTTAAAAGGTCAACAGGCAGGACACCTATGTGTGTGTGTGTGTTTGTGTGTGTGTGTGTGTGTGGGGGGGGGGGGGTCTCACCATGTAGAACTGAAGGCGATAATGTTTCTTCACCAAACTCAGCACAAACATGCAGAAGCCTACAAGAGCAGAGAGACTAATGACATCAACCTGAACATCTATGAAGGAGGAGGTAGGAAGTAGGTCATCTTGTTAAAAGCTCATTTTTCTTGACCTATTTTAAGTCTCTCTAATGTGAAGAGTTTAGGGCTGTGGCACCTTTTTACATGCCTGATGAGAGGAGGCTATAAAGCAAAGACAGACAGAAGGTGCTTGTAATTTATGAAAACTGTGCAGCTCTAGAACTGATGCAGCAGCAGAAACAAACAATACTGTCAGCTGCTAAATTTCACCTAGAAACTAGAAGCTGACATGAGGTAGAAGCAGTCGGCGTGCTTCCTACCTCCTCACATCCTGTTTGGCATCAGTCAGCAGTACTGTTTAACTAACTGACAGGAAGTGGTTACACACCAACTCTTAATAACATGTAGAAATAAACAGTTGTATCCAGTTATTTGTTACCGTTTGACTCTGGCAAAAAATCTACTTAAAAGTAAGGATTTTAAACATTTTCAAAAGGCACCAAATAAACTCTTTGCTTAGCAATTATGCTAAAGGAGTGTGTCTCAAAAATAAACACAGCCCCACACATCGCTAGTGGGTCCTAAGAGATCAATTAAGGGATTATTTTTAATGAGTTTGTGCTTAATGATTATTTTGTAGTTTATTTTTATTATTAAGCTTTTAAACGTGCCTTCTAAAACAAAGTTCACCATTTTGTTTGGTCGGGACTCATACTTCTAATACTAGACCAGAAAGAGTCCTGGATAAATGACCACGAGTCTCACCCCTGTGAAAGTGTAGTGAAACGTACTTCGCTGTAATTAGCGACCATTACCGCGGCAGCAAAGTAGAACGTTTTCTATGTTTTTTCTTCAGGCACTCGAGGAGTACCGACGCTTCCCTCTTTCGCTCCCTTATCTTTTTTTCCCAAGGCTCTTTGTCCTGTCTGCCCACAGAGGGCTTCTCTGCATTTCTTCTGAAAAACTATTTTTACTAACCATGGATTTGATAAACTGGTCATTCAATGCGATCGATAAGATTTTTTCAACAATGAGAACGGAGCAGGGGGCTCCAACATGTCCACAGGGGACACACCCGGTGGGGTATATGTTGGATTCATGGAAGGAGTGGAAGATCATATGCCTCTGCCAGCTGTCCATTGAGGACATCGAAGACGTGTGGATATTCGGCCTGATGATCACTGGATTTCTCCTGATTGGGGTGGAGTGGGAGGATATCTGGTTTTCTGGAAATTTGGGAGGATGGGAGCGATTGGAGGGCAACCCGCACCAATGGAAAGCACCGTCCATGTGGAGACTTCTCAGAGTGGGACGTTACTCGAGGTGAACCGTAAGCTGGACAATGTTCTAGCTGCGATACCGGTGCGCAAAATGGATGTCATCTCAGAGACGGTCACCGGACGGTATGGACAGGTTTAAAAACCCAAAATTGGCTTCACTGAAGGACTGGAAATGATCAGTTGATCTGAAGGCAGAGAGGAAAGTTATCTCAGCCGGACCCAAACAAATTCTTGTTATCTGAATCTGACGCCCTGGTAGCCTTGAGCTGCAAGCAACTAAACCCCCCACGAAGGAATGCAGACAGATGCTGTGAACCCCCGCCTTTGGATTGGTGGGCTTCAGCCTGGCGAGGTCATCAACTGTAGGAGTCAATGTACTCTTTGCTTCTCCGAAGATCTCCCTTCCACCTGTGACTGTACAGTAAATGAGCGACGGAGATGGCTGCTTTCGCTGGGCGAAACAGGATCCCAGACCCCCCCTGCCTTCCTATTGGAGTCTCATGTTATGTTGTGTTGTCTGAAGTCTGTTGCATATCTGTCGAGGTGATTTTTTTGCAGAGCAAAGCTGCCCTCCCGGTGGAGGGTAACTCTGAAGTGCCTTTTTTCCCTCCACCTGAACCAATCCTCATGTAACCCTCTTATCTCTATTAGGGTAGCGCAACTCGGGTTGCGAATGATCACAGTCACCAATTCTTGTCATGTGTCTTGCCCATGTATGTCTGATCTCTGAATTGTGTGTACTGAAACTAATTTCCTTCTGGGATTAATAAAGTATTGATTGATTGATTGATTGATTGATTGATTGATTGATTGATGCGTTCCAGAAGCAAAGGGATGCTATCATTAGGTTTTCAGACTATTTCCTTGGTGCTATGCTTTTAAAACACAGCAAACCCACAGTTTAGATTGGGCCAGACAGGAAGTCAAACACAAAAGCAGTGTAAACCATCTGGAAACTTTCAAAATAAAAGGTCATGTGCAGATTAACCAACAGCATTTCCCATAAAACCCCCATAGCCGAAGTAAACAGAACAGAGAATAAACCCCAGACCTTTCTGGACACATGCAGCTGTCTTTCTCCTTGCTCGTTGTTGTGTGGACCTCTAAAATCAGGCGTGGTGATGCAGTTCTCCTGTGATTTTGTGACTTTGTCAGTGCGCCCCAGGACAGCTGTGGCCACATAGCCCATCATCACCAGTGTGTGAACGGGTGGGTGACTGATTGTGTTGTGAAGCACCTTGGGGGGTTGAAGAATCCTAAGATGGTGCCATAAAAATACAGACCATTTGCCATTTACATTTACTTTTCGGGACCAGCGGCATGGAACGTTTTGGAAGATGTGCTCCCAGTTGGAAGGGAGCTGGCAGGTAAAACGGCTCCATGTCTTTCCACGCGGCGTTCACCTCCAGTGGAAAGCTGGGGTTAAGACTGTCAGACTAATTGCGGTCTGGTCTCTATACGGCTTCTGTACAATCACAGCATTCAAACTGGCTGCAGTGCAGCGTGGACCTGGATGCAGGGAACATTCCCGCACTGAGTCCATTGTTTATGGACGTTGCATGTGGATTGCTACGAAGTTAAAGAAACGACATGAGCCAGACAGGAAGTGAGACGTGTATCCTTTAGTCGTCAATGGCAGTGAATGAGTTAAAAAAAAGGTACATCAAATTTTTATGTAGTAGCGCCTTTTTGGCCCCCTGGAGCTTCCGTAGCGTTAGTTTCACATAACCGCGACAACAACATCACAGCACGCACACAAAACAGCAACAGCAAGCGACTCCATGGCCACCGGTGAGAGTGGGAAGTTTGTTCCTAAAAAAGGAATGACATCATCCATTGTTTGGAACTGGTTTGGGTTTGCTGCGACGGACATGGAGCGTGGCACTTTTATTCCAAGAGGGTGTTCATTTATTCATTACTCATCTCAGAAATGAGGTTACATTTGTCCTGCTTGTGATTAAATAAAAAACTAAATTTGCTTTAAGGTGTCTTCCATTTGTACGTATTGCTATTTTTAATAACTGAGGGGGAGAGAGAATCAGAAAAAAATAGCAAATCAAATAAAAAAATACTAAATTTGAGATTTTATTTTTAGGCCGTATCGCCCAGCCCTGTTATACTGCTGCACCCTGCCAGTAGGTTAACGAAAGAGGGCCACGCTACAAGAGTAAGCCAATTCAACTTAATTAAATAACATTCATAATATAAAATCACAATTTTACTACATCTTTGCTAGAAGGCTTTTAATTGGTTTATTTGTGCTCAATATTGAGATTTCTGCATGTCTAAATCAATCTAAGAATAAATTAGACGCTGCTACAGCGGCCTCACGGGCTCTACTCAGTTTGACCTGTGGGGGGGGGGGGGGGGGGGGGGTACCTGTGAGGTAGAGGGCAAAGGAGATGAAGCGATGGTATTTGCTGAGGATGCGGAGCGGCTCCTCTCGTTGCACCAGGGTGAAGAAGTAATCCGTCACAGTCTCACCATAAAAGAAGTAGTTCACACACAGCAGGAAGTACCTGTAGGGCAGAAGGTTGCAGCTCTGACTCAGAACAACTAGCCAGACTCAATGTCTGCAGAAGACCTGAAAACATGGTTCACCAATATTTCTCTGGAGAAAAATGGAGGATGTGTCAAATTTTTAACTGTCCATTCAGATATGTTTAATTTTCAGCAGGTTTTTCAGGCTTGAAGCAGGAACTCCTACAACACCTCCCACCTCAACCTGCTACTGCTAAAACTCATCGACTCCTGCCACTATCTGGTGATTGTTATCAAAATCTACCAACAACAAAAGAACAGCAAACAAACTTCAGAACATCTGCAACTAGAGAGAAATGAAACAACTCAGTGAGAAAGATTCAGGGTATCTGCAGGTTTAGGGGAGCCAAATTTAAGACTTTTTAAGACCTTTTTAAGGCCACTTTGACCAAATTTAAGATATTTTTTAAAATAAAATTTAAACTATAATTTCCAGCTATTGCCTGGAACCGGTGCGAACCACGTTGCGAGTGTGGGATTAGCCATCCAGTTACCATAAAAGTTGCACGTCCCCATGGTGCAATCTCCCACTAGCTTAAACAGCTAATGTGCTCATCTAAAAAAGCCCCCTTTCATAACCAACTGAATGTGTATGGTTCCGCTTACGCCAACATCGTACACAAAAAATGCTGAACACTAACTAGAAATTCATGAAAATTGAAATAAAATAATCTTGTTTATTGGGTCTTTGGTAATTTAAGACCTTTGGAAACTGTATTTAAGGATTATTAGTAATTTTTAAGGATTTTTAAGGACTTAAATTTGGAAAAGCAAATTTAAGACTTTTTAAGGACCCGCGGATTCCCTGAAGATTACACATGAATGTGTGTGTGTGTGTGTGTCCGGACCAGCTCAGCGTCCGGAACCAGGGCAGGTCATAGGAGTGGTACACGCTGTAACCGATCGTGATGATTTCGTGGAAACACTTGATCTGAACACAAAGGACCTGCACAGAGAGACACAAACAGACAGACATCACATCCTAACGTGCGTGCCCCAGACGGTCGGCTAGCATGTCAATTTTTATAGAATTATCAAAACTTTTGTAAAAACATCAAGAGACAATCAATATGCTGAAAAATCCCTGAATAAACAAAATGTTCTGGTATCTGGAAGCAGTTGGATATAAGAGTACTACACTGGACATTTCAAGAGTATACTCAAGTAATTCCTTAAGTTTAAACAAGGCTTTAAAGGGACAGAAGGTCACACACACACCATGGCAGACGCTATAAGGAGGCTCCTGACATCACAGGAAGCCAGAGGTAGAAGAGTAAACTCACCAACGACAGCTCAGACGAAATAACCTACTGACTTAGTGTTCTGTGACTAAAAACCAGTAAGGTTGTTTACGACTGGTGTTTAGGATGATAAAACACTATTTCTGCATTTCTTCACTGAGGCAGCAGCAGGTTAATGTCATGCTTCATATGTGTGCTGGAACATGGATGGTTTTAACCCAGCCTCTCTAGTCCTGCTAACCATTAGTTATGTTTGTACTCACAATCATCATAAGCACCATGGGGCCCAGGTAGATGATGATGAAGAAGAAGGAGATCATTGCTAGCGTGAGGATACCTCGCACCCACCAGTTCTTCCATCTGAGGAAACAAACCCCTCTGTCAGCTTCAAGGGGAATAAATCTGATTTCAGGACAGATTTCAAACATTTAAGTCAATCAAAAGACTGAAAGAAAGACAAAAAGATCTGGTCACTGCAGAAGTGTGACGTGCAGAAATGTAGCTGAGCTCAAACACACAGCAGGTTCCAGACGAACCATCTACAGACAGGCTGGAGGATCACGTAATAAAAAGCCTGATGTGGACAGATGGTTTTCTAATGAATCATGTGTTCTCTGCATGAGTAGATGTGCTGAGATGTGGTCCGAGAAAGACACGAGCCTCTGGTTGACGTTTTAAGTAGATCCGCCTGCTAAGCAGCGCGGAACCATCACACTCAGATCCAAATATAAACACAGACAGCATTCAGAGAAACGTCATTCTCTTCAGCGCAGAGCTCACCTGGAGGAGAGTCCAGACAAAGCCTTGTTCAGGACCTCGGGGGTGTCATCAGGAGGAACTGGCACCTCGGGGACTCCTGAGTCCACCTTGGACTCACTGTCAGAAACCCCATCTTTGTCTGGCTTCAGCTCGCTGTCTGAGCCCTGAAACACAGAAGAGGAAACACGGAGACCTTCAGCTGCTCGTTTGCTGCGGAGACATCAGTGACAGGGTTCAGTCGTTTAGACGGAATCCTAAAAACAACGTGAGTGACGGAAGTGTCTCCGGACTGGCTGAGAAACTCACTTACAGATGTTTGAACCAACACCTGGGCTATTTTCACTGGAATCCATCTTTTGTTTAGACATATTTAACTATGATCTGTCCTAAAGTAGCTCACACGTCATTTTACTGTAGGGCAGGGCTGCCCAATCCTGGTCCTGGAGGGCCGGTATCCAGCAGGTTTTGTGGTTTTTCTACTCCAACACACTTGATTAACTGGTTGAATCACCTGTGCAGCATCTCATCAGGCTCTGCAGAAGCCTGTTAATCACCTACTGATTGAAATCAGGTGTGCTGAAGCAGAGTTAAAACTAAAACCTGCTGGATACCGGCCCTCGAGGACCAGGATTGGGCACCCCTGCTGTAGGGGAAGCTCCTCGGTTGTGTGAAACAGCAGCAGTTAGCTTGGAGAGACGTCCAAAAAACAAAATTACTACCATCAAACCACAAATGCACCTTTTTAATACAACGGTGATTTGCTTCAGTGCCTAAACAAAAACAAAACCATCTTTGGTACATTCTTGATGTGTCTGATTTCTAATTCCATTTTTGGTTATTTTCTTAAAACACAGAAAAGGTTTCTTTTTACCTTGTTTGCTGACAGTTTCGCGAACAAAACTGTTAGCAAACAAGGTAAAAAGAAACCTTTTCTGTGTTTTAAAAAAAGAACCAAAAATGGAATTAAAAACAAAACCAGCTTCACTATGTCAGACCTGTCGTATTTAGTAAAGAGGAGAGCCAACGCTGAGCTGTGGGGGCGGCAAGCTCGGCAACAAATCATTTCCTTTGCTATCGCTGTAGCCTCTCAGCCATCTGCTGAGTGGAAGAGTGTGCTAAAACACACCGATCTCTGTCCCTACCAATAACCAAAGGTAGAAGTTACCAGACAACGACATGGTCGAGTGGATCCGATCCCCTCAGCAGTGATGAAATCAGACTGGTTATTCATGTTGCTGCCTGGAACAGGCTGTCAGCACATGTAGCTCCATTCGATTACGAGTGACAGAACTCTAGGATGTCGAGACTCAATAAAATAAAATAAAAATCTTCAGCGGACTCTAAAGTTAATCTGATCTAAACGCAAAGACTCCACCACTCGTTAAACCAGCCATGTCTCACTTTTAGCCGCAATAATGTAAAGTTATTATTCTGAATGACTAAAAGGACCTTTATGGATGCAGTGAAAGAGTAGAGAATGCAGAAGACGGGTCTAATGGGCCATTCCCATCTGTACCGGGTCGGCCCGGGCCGGGTAGCGTAGGTTGTTTACATATCTGGGTGGCCTGGTATTTTTCCGGGCCAACCAAGGCTCATTCTCAGCCCTCTTCTCGAGGGGGTCTGCTTCAGGCCGACCAGGGCCAACACACCCACTGCTGACAGCAAATTCACACCTTCCATTAGAGCAAGCCTCTGATTGGTGGGTAGAATCAGCCCACATGGGCTTAAGGCAAGGATGTGTGGAATCAACCGGGCCAGGCTGGGGCCGACTGGGGCTACCCGGCCCGGGCCAACCCGGTACAGATTGGAATGGCCCATACATGGAGGCAGACGATTGGCTGTGGTGGCGCCTAAAGGGACAAGCCCAAATACAACGAAGGAGTCCTGCTCTGGATGACTTCACCAGGTTGCTGTGGTGGAACACCTTTTTGTCGACATTTGAACGTGTTAGCAGTCACACGTTCACATTTGTTTGATTTTACAGGGAAGCTGGTCAGTAAAACCCCAGAAGATCATTTCCTGTGTGCCTCAAAAACCAAAGTTCATAAAAACAACACCAGTTCAGATCTGAGTGATCCAGAAATCCCATTAGTGTCACACACACACACACACACACACACACACACACACACACACACACACACAGGACCATTTTCTGCCCGCTGGTTTCTATGGAGACACCATCCATCAGGATGCCAGAGTTAAAAATAGAAGTTGCTTTCACCCACACCCTCCACCGCTTTCATGCCAGATGCCATCCTCTCTTTTCAGTAGCCAACAGACTAAAGGGGACCGGGACACCTTGGGGGGTGATGGAAGTTTACGGATATGTTTGAGTGCACAGATGAAGTATTAGACTGAAACCTCACACACACACACACACACACACACACACACACACACACACACACACACACACACACACACACACACACACACACACACACACACACACACACACACACACACACACACACACACTCAACTAAAAACCTGAAACAATGGTCAGAGTGGTCTCTAATTGCTGCTGAGGCTGCAGCCTTCCTCCTGTGAATAAACTGAATCTGAACGTGAAGCCATGCCCAGTCCTAATGCTTCTTCTTACCGTTGAGTTGGGACACTTTGCCTTCGGTGGTGTGTGAATCTTCGGCAAATTAAGTGTAAACACTCCAACTGGCTCAGTACGTTACCACTTTAGTCATATAATAAAACTAGGGATGCACCGATGGATCGGCATTTGATCCCAATCGGCCAATAGCGCCCCTATTGGTTTTGATCGGAGTTTTCAAAATAGATCAAAGCAGACCGACAGACCATTTTAGATTAGGTTACATTTCCTTTATTCCCAGATTATGTAGTTTGTAGCACTCATTAAATTTCTGGCCAATCCACGTGATCGGTATCGGTGATCGGTATCGGCAGCAAAAAACCTGATCGGTGCATCCCTAAATAAAACACAACAATATTTTCCTTTCTAAGTCCCAGTGTTTACTTCATACTTGAACCTGCTGCATTCCTGACCTCTTCCATACACGTGTCACTAAAGCTAATGGGAAAACGCTAACTCTTGTGACCTGTTTTAGTAGCAAGATAAAAAAAACTGCAACCCAGCTTATCTTTGATTGAATTCAGCATATTTGGGAGAATAAACACAGTTACCTGCATGCTCTCCCTCTTCATTATAACTAAATAAATGCAGTAATAATAAAAATAGTGTTTAACCCTAACGCTGATGTTCTGTGCCTTCATCCAGGCTGACCTTATAAAGGAATACCCTGCCACATCAAAAAGGAGTGAGCAAACACATGAGCTATGCTGTTGTTCTTCTGCTGCTCCAGATACAATTTAAACTGAAGTAATAAAAAAGTTCCAGTGTAGGCAGTCAGAACAATCAGAACTTGAATTTTTACTCTTGCATCATGCACACAGGAAGTGTGGGCACACCAGAGGTCATTTAGCTCATTTTAATCTGGAGTATGTTGTCCTCGATGACAGCCAGATGTCCTCACTTTAATCTGTGCATGTGGACATTCACAAACACAAAAGTCTCCATGTTTACCTCCATTAAACAAACTTCTCAAAAGTGGTTCTGCTCGGGCCTTTTCCTCAGTTAGTGTCTGATTAACTTTGTGTTCTTTTCATTAGCCAACAGCCAACAGTGTCTCTACAGTCGTAGCCAAAGTTTGCAGCTAAACTGCTTTTAAATATTTGTTTCAGTTGTTTCTGTGATGAACTGAAATATGATTACAAGCACTTTGCATGTTTCAAAGGCTTTTATCAACAATGACATGACATTTACGCAAACAGTCAGTATTTGCATTGTTGGCTCTTCTTTTTTGGGACCTCTGCAGTTCGACTAGGCATGCTCTCAATCAACTTCTGGGCCAAATCCTGACTGATAGCAAGCCATTCTTTCATAATCACTTCTTGGAGTTTGTCAGACGTAGTGGGTTTTTGTTTATCCACTCGCCTCTTGAGGACTGACCACAAGTTCTCAATGGGATTAAGATCTGGGAAGTTTCCAGGCCAAAATTTCAACGTTTTGGCCCCCGAGCCAATGAGTTATCACCTTTGCCTTATGACACGGTGCTCCATCGTGCTGGAAATTGTACTCAGAACTTTTGGCCACGACTGTATGTTGTGCTCTAGAGGAGCTGGCTACAATGAAACACGGTTTTCAGCACTGGAAATCTATAAAAATTTATGATAGAGACAAAAACAATTACTGAAAATCTGCAATAATTTATTAATGACAAAATACTGACATCCAGTCATGAGCCTGATAATCCACAACACTCTTGAATTAGCAGATTATTACCTAAAAGCATCTACAAGTGAAATAACTAAGTGTATATGTTGAATAAAAACATCCAGCAGAATAGTTTGGGTTAAACTGGAAAAAGTACTGGTGAATAAGCTCCGCTAGGCTGGTTTATTTACTCGATTCTGGTCAGCCACGCCCCCGCCACGCCCCTCTAACGGCTCCAGCACCTCATCAGGTCTCATATCCACCTCGTTAGAACAGAACACTTGCTACAGACTAGAGTAATGGACTAGGTTCGTGGTTTTCTTTCACTACAGAACAAAACCGGTGGAGTCAAACTAAAGCTGCAAGTCCAGGCAGGCCCACAGTGAAGTAGCTAAAGTTTAACTATTCTTCAGATTAAGCACAGTCGGGTCAATGTGAAAGATTAGCGATTTAAAACAGCTGATGGCTTCGGAAAGATCCGATAGACCGTGGTCTGCTTAATGCCAACTCCTACCAAACTACAGTTTAGGTTCAAGCGTTTTCTGCTGCGTAGCTTAGCATTCAGTCAAATGACCGTTTCCACCAATAACAACTGGTTTTCAAACACAAAACACGTGAGCCCAGGGATCGGCGCGCATTAAATGTCAAAACTGCACATCATAGTTTATATTTTTACGTTTTGTTTTGGGTTAACGTGTGTTTGCATCGAACGCTCAGCCCATGTTAACGGTACGAGCATCAGTCAGGGCAACATTTTTTTCTTTAAGGATACGAGTGTACCAGCTGCACTTAATGCTATTATATTAGGAATGTCTCGTTTTCAGTCATAGGACGGCATCACAGAGCTAGGAGGCTACTTGTTAGCATTGATGTCCGGCTACGTTACCTTGTCCTCTGACGGCTGCTGCTGGTCGGTGTCTCTAGCTCCACGATGCCTTAGATCCGTCATCTTAGCTAACGGAAGCCAAATACGAAAGAAAAAACAGTTCAAGAAGTAAAAAGGTTCCGTTTGTTGATAAACTCCTAGGCTTCAAGCTAGATGTTACGCGACAAGACTTTTTCTTTTTAACTCTTAGAACCCAAACGATGATAAAGAGACTTTCCGGTTTTCTAAATAAAATCTTCACCTTACCAAATGACGTAAGAAAACAAGCGGTAAGATAATGGATGCAAGTTTTATTGCGTTTTAGTAGTTATGACGGGTTATATAAGTGAAGAAGTTCCTGCTATCCCAATATTTAGGCTACCTTGCTTTCAACGCCAATAATAATTTTTAAGTGGTCTGTTTTATTTTGAAGGAATCGACAAGAAGTTGTTAATGATTAATCCCCCCAACGCTGCATGTAGTAACAATTTCCGTCCGCCAGATGGCGGAAGATCCTTAATTTCACAGCCAGACATGAAAGGATTCAGTGGTTATTTTTCCATCCAGTTGACCTAAATACTGCATATATAAATACATTCCTTGTAGACAGCGTCTATGGCAATCAGTCAAATCAAATGACAGATTACAAGCAGCCTAACTGCATCAACAGTTTATTTAGGCAAAGAACAAACTTTGTTATCGTTTTAATAACAATTTTTCAAAGGCAAATCTCAAAGTGACAGACTTAATTGAAATACACATACATTTTTAAAAATTCTATTGAAATACAACGTGGTTTAGGGTGTAAGGCAAAGCTGTCCAGAAAATAACATTTGTAGCCCCTTTCACTTACCTTTTATTTGTTGGGACCCATGAGTAGACACGGAGAGGAGGAAACTAATTGAGTTTAATACTGTATTTTACATTGTTACATAACTTGAACTTGAACTATTTTTTTTAGCTAAATGAAAAGACAAAAGACTCTTAGAGCAATAGGGAGTCAGTCTCCTTCTCTTCCGGTTGACTCATAGGTCCCCGTTCGGCTCATGCCAATTAACGAAAATGAATGGGGCCTAACCCTAACCCTGAATCGCATATACACTCAACAAAAATATAAACGCAACACCTTTGTTTCTGCTCCGATTTTTCATGAGATGGACTTAAAGATCTAAAATTCATTCCAGTTACACAATATTACCATTTCTCTCAAACATTGTTCACAAATCAGTCTAAATGTGTGATAGTGAGCACATCTGCTTTGCTGAGATAATCCATCCCACCTCACAGGTGTGCCACATCAAGATGCTGATCCGACATCATGAGTAGTGCACAGGTTATACTGCCCACAATAAAAGGCCACCCTGGAATGTACAGTTTTGTCTCACAGCAAAATGCCACACATGCCACAAGCATTGAGCGAGTGTGCAATTTGCATGCTGACAGTAGGAATGTCAACCAGATCTGTTGCTCATGCATTGAATGTTCATTTCTCCACCATAAGCCGTCTCCAAAGGCGTTTCAGAGAATATGGCAGTACATCCAACCAGCCTCACAACCGCAGACGACGTGTAACCACACCAGCCCAGGACTTCCACATCCAGCAGGTTCACCTCCAAGATTGTCTGAGACCAGCCACTCAGACAGCCGCTGAAAAAATTGGTTTGCATAACCAAACAATTTCTGCACAAACTTTCAGAAACTGTCTCAGGGAAGCTCAACTGCATGCTCGTCATCCTCACCGGGGTCTTGACCTGACTCCAGCTTGTCGCCGTTACAGACTTGAGTGGGCAAATGCTCACATTTGATGACGTCTGACACGTTGGAGAGGTGTTCTCTTCACGGATGAATCTCGATTTACATTGTTCAGGGCAGATGGCAGACAGCGTGTGTGGTGTCTTGTGGGTGAGCGCTTTGCTGATGTCAATGTTGTGGATCGAGTGGCCCATGGTGTTGGTGGGGTTATGGTTTGGGCAGGCATCTGTTATGGACGAAGAACACAGGTGCATTTTATTGATGGCATTTTGAATGCACAGAGAAGAAGAAGAAGAAGAAGAAGAAGAAGAAGAAGAAGAAGAAGAACAAGAACAAGAACAAGAACAAGAACAAGAAGAACAAGAACAAGAAGAAGAACAAGAACAAGAAGAACAAGAACAACAAGAAGAACAAGAAGAAAAAGAAGAAGAAGAAGAAGAAGAACAAGAAGAAGAACAAGAAGAAGAAGAAGAAGAAGAAGAAGAAGAAGAAAATATAATTTCTGTAGCACCTCTCAAGATAAAAATCACAGGGTGCTTCACAAAAACAAAAAATGTAAAAATATTAAAGAGGATTTAGAAAATGGTTAAAATATATTTAAAATGTGCAAGAAATAGACAATTGTGATTAAAAAATGTTAAGAAAGAGAGAGAGAGTAAATAGGAAAGAGGGAAATCAGTGGACTGCGATGGACTGGCTCTCTGTCCAGGGTGTACCCCACCTGATTGCCCGTTGACCGCTAGAGATAGGCACCAGCTCCCCCCGTGACCCTGCGTAGACAAAGTGGGTTCAGACCATGGATGGATGGATGGATGGATGGATGGATGGATGGATGGATAGATGGATGGATGGAAGGATGGAAATCAGTGGATCCTGAGGAAGGTAGAATAGGTCGGGAAAGCAGAATAAAGAGAGAGTGGTGAAGAAGGTCACCCAGCTTGAACAAGTGAGTTTTCAGCTGCTTTTCAAAGGAGACCACTGAGTCCACTGATCTCAGGCTCAGGGGGAGAGAGTTCCAGAGTCTGGAGGCCACAGCAGCAGATGATCTGTCAGCTTTGGTCTTTAGCCTGGTGCTGCACAACCAGTAGGCTTTGATCACTGGACCTCAGGGACCTGCTGGGGGTGTAGGGACTAAGAAGATCACCAATGTAAGATGTTACATATTGGTCTTGTCAATTGAGTCCAAGCAGTCTAAACTTGGAGACGGCCCCAGACATATACGTCTTTGAGTGTAGCCATAGACATATATTTCTATGAGTGTAGCCATAGATTTACACATGTCTATGAGTGTAGCCATAGACATACATGTATATGATTGTAGCCATATATAAATATATGTTTATGTGTGTAACCATAGATATACACATGTCAATGAGTGTAACCATAGATATACACATGTCAATGAGTGTAACCATAGATATATGTCAATGAGTGTAACCATAGATATATGTCAATGAGTGTAGCCATAAACACATGTCTATGAGTCTAGCTATATATATATATATATTTACATGTCTATGAGTGTAGTCATATACATGCAGTATACATCTATGAGTGTAGCCATATATGTATATACATACTTGTTTATGAGTGTAGCCATAGATACACACATGTCTATGAGTTTAGCCATAGATACATGATTATGAGTGTATCCATAGATATACAGTTGGTAAGCAAAGCCTTCACTGATTCCTCCTCTTCAGATATACAGTATATTATTTTGTACAACTGTAAAACCTGCTGTTATTTGCAGATTTACCACTAAGTGGCAGCAAATGCTCACTGTGCTATATGGTTAGCGAATGTAGACTATTGTGGATGCTCTGTGGCCTGCCAGCTCTCTGTATCTATAAATATTTAATATCCTGCCACTGTAGCTGCAGAATTAGGTGGGGGGCTGTTGCCCAAATACAGCAATTTGATCAGAACTAGGAAGTCTTTTGTCTGGAACCAAGTTTTCTGTAAAGACTTTTTAGTTTACAAACAAATCAATACAAGATTCCTTTATTCCTTCATCGGTATTACTTCTTCCTGTGATGGGTTTTTGTAAGCTTCCACCACAAGATGCACTACATAAACATTTTTTTACTTCTGATTATGATTATTATTCATCTTCTGTTCCTCCTTCTTCGGTTAATTCTCGCTGATAATTAACATAAATTAATTTAGACTTTTTTAATTAATCATTTATCGCCACTTGTGTTTACCTTTGATTATTTGTTAATGTTTAACAGGGAGGATGTCCCTTTGGGAGCCCCACTACACACAGACACACACACACACACACACACACACACACACACACACACACACACACACACCATTATCAGTCAGGGATGGCAGGATAACTAGGGAGGCACATAAATGTTTTTCCCCTGTGCTTACGACAACAAAATTATTGGAAAATTAGATGAAAAATATTGCTGAAGGGAAATTATTTTAAATCTGTCAGGGATTCACCTTTATTCTCAGATCCAGCTGCTATCCAACAGCGATTTTTAAGCTAAGCCGGGAATGTGGAACTGGCATCACGGATCTCATGCCACCCACCCAAAGATTAGACCTGCAGTGTTTCCAGTGGAACTGTTTTATCCGTGCTGCAGTGTGATGCTTCGCCTGTACTTGCACGTCGTGACCAGTCCCATCATATCGTGACTCTCTTCATGTGTTGCAAAGTTAGACTGCTGCTCCTGGCCTCCTTCGGTTTAAGTCTCTGCCAGCCTAAATTTTGGCTGGGACTCCTCAGCTGCTCCTCCAGAACTGCAGGGCTCTGGGACATCTGCAATGCAGAAGTCTATATATAGCAACGAGAGTTTGAGGGAGAAGGAGAGGGAGACACAGACAGACGGAGGCAGAAGGATGAAGAGAGGACTAGAAACAGTAAATGAAACGATGTCTTTGACAGAAGCCAACCAGTGCTCAGCACTAACTTTTTCTCAGTGTTTTCAGAAAAGGTACACTCCTGTTGGTGGGAGCTGGAAGCTGTGAAGTGAAACACACAGTTTACTGGAAAGAGCAGCCTCAAATCCCTCCAGGAGTGAACACAGGAAGTTTGAGATTGTAGCAAAAAGAACTCTTTAGAGATTATTTAACAGCACTCATGCATTTAAGTCCCTTGAGAAGAAATTTAATTGCATGCTGGTAAACTCCCAGTTGCAGGAACAAGAGTGTACAATGCTGTGGTACGGTACTTATTGCTTTAACTAATCGTCTCAGGAGGACGGGGGAGGAAGAGGAGCAGTTCAATCACATATTCACCTGCACAACAACAAACTGTGCTGATAGCTGAGTTCAACATCTACACGGCCACATGAAGGACAAGTTCACAGGCTGTCCATCAGAGCCACCAGCCCACGCAGCTGTGGTAGAGCTGATCAAACTACTAAATACACTCTTCCCGTAGAGGTCCGTGCTGAGTCATAACTCTCCTGGTGACACTGAAGGGAGATGAGTCTCAGTGAGACTGGGTTCAGACTGCTGATGAAAGGAGCAGCACAGACTTGCATAGTAGAGGCTCCATTGGGCAAGATTTCAATGACATTTCTCCTCATCCAGGGCGTGATCAGAAGCACCTTCTGGTTTTTCAATGGCACCGAGCAGAGATGTAGCAAGTTTAGGCTTAGATGGTTTACAAATACAAGGATGTTCACGTCTTCTTTGAATGTTTTGTGTGTGGCAGGACCCAAAGGTGTAATTGTAGTGCTTCTTATTTGTGAACCTCAGAACTGTATCTTTGCTTTTTGCAGATGATGTGGTTCTGCAGAGGTGTGGACTCGAGTCACATGACTTGGACTCTAGTCAGACTTGAGTAATTTTTTCAAATGACTTCTGACTTGACTTGATAAAATTAATAAAGACTTACGACTTGACTCGGACTTGAACGCCAATGACTTGCGACTTGAATTGGCTTGCATCTGTTGACTTGATGATGACTTGAGCATATTTGATATTTTAGCACAAAAGTGGCACAACATGGACAAACACCATAAATCAGACTTCGTTCTGGGTTTGATTTTTGTACAGCTACATGCAGCAGCTCTTTGTTTATAATCAGTTTCACTTTCTGCTTGTTGTGGAAATAAATGAAGCTTTAAGCAGCTTTATTTCTGGAATTTATTTATTATCATAGTCATTAAATTGAAGTTGGACAGATGACTTGATTATGACTTGAAAAATTAAAGTTAAGGACTTGGACTTGACTTGGACTTCCACATTATTGACTTTGGACTCGACTTGGACTTGGTTGTCTTTGACTTGGACTTGACTTGAGACTTGACTGGAAAGACTTGTGACTTACTTGTGACTTGCAAAGCAATGACTTGGACACACCTCTGTGGTTCTGTTCCTCCTGAGGACCTTCACTGAGCCCTGAGGCAGCTTGCAGTCAAGAGTGTCAGCTGGTTCAGAAGTTGCAGTTTTCTACCAGAAGAAGGAGCAGTGATCCCTCTGTGTTGGAGTTGTCTCTGCCTGAAGTGTTTTGGTGTTTTAAGTGTCTCTGTGTCTTGCTTGCGCATCATGAAAGAGCAAGAGATGAGCTGATGGATCAGAGGTTTGTCTGTAATTAGAGAGCTGCTCAGAACCATCACGTAAAAGGAGAACTGAAATGAAAGTTCCCCATTCATTCCGACCCCTATCTTTGGTCAGAAGACAGAATAAGGTCCCAAAATACAAGTAGTTGAAAAAGCCCTCTCTGCAGAGTGACTGGACTAAGCTTTTGAAGACAATGTGTAAATTATGTAACCTGTCTGGCCTGGGATCACCTTGGGATCCCCCAGGAAGAGGTGAAAAGTGTCTCATGGGAGATGGATGTGTAGCGTCATGAGTGGGCCTCATATTTGTGACCCAAAGGTCACATTTTCCCAGCTGGGTCAAGCTGTAACTTTGTCCCACAGATAACCCGTCAGGAGCCGTGATGTCTGCAAAACACCATCTTTATCTGGCTGCTGTTCCGTCCCAAGATGAAGGACACTTCAAGATTTTAAAATAATAATTTTAAAATAATTTAATAAACTGTTTTACTGTTTATTACCAGCGTTTCCCTTACATAGGCGTACGCTGAAATCCCACCGCCACGCCTACAAGATCCCAAGTTTTTTTTTTTTTGCGCTGTTTTCCGAAGAAGCAACGGGAACTACTGTGTTGTTGCTTGTGATCACAGCCGGCAGGCAGCAAGGAGGAGGAGGCAGGGCAGGGTGGTTACAGCTAGGGATGAGCGTACGGATAAAGCCGGGCGTACACTGTGCGACTTTTTCACTTTTTTGAGCCGATTTTCCACTCGTGCGAGAATCCACAAAATCGGGGCGAGTTTTGCGCTGAGCGTCGTGTAGTGTACAGGGGGTTACGAGAGGCGATTAACACCACGTGACCAGCTACCGATCAGCAATCGTGAGCTCGCACAGACTTCTGGAGTGTTTGATATTTTGCTTGTCCCTCGTGAGGGTTGAAGCGGTGCAACGAGCGGCTGCCACCCAATAAGTACCAGAACCGCTCACGGCGCATGTGCAATCATGCATCAATGCCGCTCACCCGCTATTTCCCTATTAACACACGTTGTTTTTATTTCTACACGTATCTTTTACTCACAGTGATTGTCCATAAAGCGTGTTTGTCGTGTTCATGTCAAATTAAACTGATCACAAGACACAGATTTACTTTATTGGTTTCGTTTTCCTCATCCAAACCCCATAAATCCCTGTGTGTCTGCAGCACTCCTGAAGGACAACAGGCAAACCAAGACAAAAAAGTCTGACATGTTGTGTAAAAACTGCTATTCTTAGCATATATTTTGGGTCTGACGTGTTGCTACCAGACGTACAGTGTGAGCAGTCAGGTCGCATCCGATTTCTGGGTTGTACAGTGTGAACACATCGTGAGATCTGCCCTGCGAGGAAGCCGTAGGGTTTGAGCTGAAGCTGAGTGCTATGAGTGAAAAAGTCGCACAGTGTCCGCCCAGCTTAATGCATCTTGATGTTTTTAACAAATAAATTCAATCAAAGATATTGGTCAGTAATGCCAAATATTTAAATGTTGTGTTTCAGTCATTTTTATACTGGCCTAAAAATACTTCATTAAGTCTACTAAGCAGGGGTGTAGAACGTGTTTAATCGGGCCAGCCCAGTAATGATCTTGGACCAAAATAAAGGGACAGAAAGTCAAATAAAGGGGAGCAGAAGGAGATGTTTTTCCAGACGACAAGAAAAATTAAATGCCAAATCCCCCCTGCAAAGTGAGTCACTGAGAGTTTAAAACAGAAATTATTCTTGTGCAAATATTGGTGTATTCACCATTAATACTAGTTATTAAAATGCAGCAGTTGCTGGATTGGTGCAGTTCAAAGTGGAGTGTGTCTAATAAAACAATATTAACGTAAAGGTGAGACTTTTCATACTCTTCTTTGAAATGAAACACTGAATGGTGTATATTTTGGTTGTTGAATAAGCAAAGATTCCTTTAACTTCTGATTCAATACATAAACTTTTGCTATTAAATTTAATTATCTTAAATTAAACATTAATCTTTGGATTAAAATATAGCCCAAGACAGTTAGTGTATGAATTTCTATTGATTGCATTAATATCCTAGATATTTGTGCACAATATAAGTGCATATGCTAATGTCCGATCTTTTCTCAGGATCTAACCAAACTGAAGCAAACAGTGTTAAATCCTAGTATGTAGATTAACCCCGCTACAGATGTCTGGGATTCCCCTGGATCTGTTACCATGCAGCCAGCCTTGGCTAAGAAGCAGAAAGTAGATGGATGGGTTGTATAAAGTACCCATATGTCTTCTCTTTAGTAGACAGTGGACAGAGCTTTCAATTGCTTGTCTACACAAATATCTAACCAGCAAAGTGCATGACATTGATTCAACGTATTCATACATTTAGACATGGTGAAAACAATTAGCTGAAGTTCAAACTGAGCATCAAATGGAGATTTAAAGGTGTAATAGCAAATTTGGAAAACAAACTTGATTAAACATTTTTTGTCTAAACAACGTTCTAACATAGTGTAGCTGTTCATATATGGCTCTAGTTTTGTGTCATGCTGTCATGTTAATGTGGACCTAAACCTCTGAGGAAGGTTTTCAAGCACCTTGTTGAATCTGTGGTTTGAAGGTGAAAGGGGTCCAGTCCTAATGAGGGTAAACAATGCACATGGTGAGACATGAAAAACAACAGATTAAGATGGGCAAATGTTCATTAAATTTAATGGCATTAATGGAGAAAATCAGTGTCCTGAAACAGCTGTCTCACTCTGTATTGTCTTATCCTGAAGCTCTTGTGTGTTACTGTCTGACAGCAGGGGTGCTAGGCCTTGCAGTTTTTCTGCTTCTTTGTCTTTTAATGATTGTAGCTTAGTGCTGATAATGCTCTTGCATTATGGTTCTACCACACACACACACACACACACACACACACACACACACCTGTCTTTTTATTATAGTGAGGACCTCCACTGACTTCCATTCATTATTGTGAGTCCACTATGCCTAACCGCTACCCCAACCCTAACCATAACCAATGCTGATCTATTCCTAACCTTAACTAAAACTTAACTCACACCATACCTCTGAACTCTGTTCAGCTGTGACTGGTTATTGATCTTCTGTCACTGGTCCCTGAAAATGTTGTTTTAGCTCCATATAGTATGAAGCTGCGATCCATTTGTAGCAGTTGGCAGCTGTGCCTGTGGGCCTGTGCTGGCATCTGCTATCCATCTTAGCCCATCCCATCTTCTCACTCCTGATACAGATGATAGCTCATGAGGTATTGATTGCTGCCCGTGGATCAATGAAGCTGGTATGTGACTGGAACTGGACGGACAAAAAAAGAATTCTGAAGGCATTAAACATGCTAATTCATGCTAAATATTAGAAGGTTATGTAATTTATTATGCAAATGGTTTTGACCTGTTTTGGTCTGGATCTGAAAGTCCCACATGATCTTGGTTCTTTCCACCACCTCCACCAGCAGGCAAGGTGGGTTAAGTGTCTTGCCCATGGACATCCGGAGCCAGGATCGAACCTGCAACCTTCCGATTACTGGACAATCCACTCAACCTGTTGAGCTACTGCTGACTTGAGGGGATGAATCCCAGACTGCTCAAAGACTGTGCGGACCAGCTTTGTGAAGTGGTCACACACATGTTCAACCTGTGTTAAAAAGTCTCTGAAATACAACAAACACATTATAAACACAACGGTAAATGCACTGTACTTGCAACACTCCCCAGGTGACAGAGAAGTCTGAAGGCAAAATGTATCCATCAATGTGTGTGTGACTTTCCCTCATGGTGCTAAAGTTAAGAGGAAAACATTGCACTATTCTAAAGTGGCCTTCTAGAAGCCCTGACCTCAATCCTATTGAGCATCTTTGGAAGGAGCTGAAACATGCCATCTGGTAAAGGCGCCCTTCAACCCTGAGACATCTGGAGCAGTTTGCTCATGAGGGGCGGGCCAAAATACCTGCTGACACATGCAGAAGTCCCGTTGACAGTTACAGCAATCATTTGATTGCAGTGATTGCCTCAAATGGTTGTGCAACAAAAAAATTTGTCCAAGCCTGTTCCATAAATTTTGTTTTTTAAATAATTCAGTTGAAGCAAAGCAAGGTCTGACTTTCATTCATTAAATTTCATGGAATTTTTATTTATTTTTACTTTTGTCAGTTTCAAGTAATTCCTGTGACCACTGGGTTAGGGTCAGGGTTTTTCGTTCATTGACCGAAGTGTACCAACAATGTTATCCACATCTATTTAAACCAAGTGGTGTCTCTTTGGCTGCAAACATTGTGATTCCTAGTAGATATTCTGTTTCATAACCAATAAACCTTATTGTCTTTATTTGAGTGAATCTGTAATTAATTCAACAGATGAACTAGTAGTAGCATATTCTGTGTTAAAGAAAGTAAAATGTTATTATCAGAAGAGAGAGAATGTCTAGTGGTTGGCAGCAATGTGCCAGCCAGTGGCCCCCCACTAGCTCAGCAGAGTGTAGCGTGGCTTATTCTGGGGGAGAAAAACACTTAGAGAGAACATAAAGTTAATAGTTGAAAAAATGGGAAATAATGCAACTGGAGAGTAGTGGTAGAAAAGAGTAGCAGAGTGTGGAAAGTGGTCTGTGAGTCCTCCAGTAGCCCAAGCCTATAGAATCAAAACTACAGAAATAACTCAGGATAACCTAGCTTTTTAGATGGAGGCATGTTGGAGACAAGGCCAGGGGGACCTGTCTTTACTGTCTGTATTTCCTGCAGTACACTCCGCCTCCCTCTACTCCCCCACTCGACCACACCTGGGCTAACATCATTCAGAATTTAAACATCAGCCCTTTCAAATAAAACTGTTTTAAGCATAGTCCTAAAAGTAGGCAAGTGTCTGACTCACAGACTAAAGCCGGGTGTTGGTTCCACAGGAGAGGAGCCTGATGACTAAAAGATCTGCATCCCATCATATTTTAAATATTCTAGGAACCACCAGTAAACCTGCAGTCTGAGAGCTCTGTTCGGATTATATGGAACAATCAGATCACTGATGTATGATGGTACTTATTTATTAAGAGCTTTATATATGAGAAGGAGGATCTTAAAATCTATTCTGAATTTAACATGCAGTCAATAAAGGTAAGCTAAGGCAGGAGAGATGTGGGCTCAGGTATGTCCTCTGGGCTGGCTCATTTGCATTCATACGTTGGTGGCTATCAGATGCTGGGGTTGGTCTTATGGTCATAGGGGTTGGATGCTGTGTGAGATGGGTGCATCAGGACAAAGAAAGACCATGCAGGCAAGAGCTGTGCTGATCCCTAGTGATGGAGCAGGAGACGTGTGCCTCTGGACCCAGTGAACTATGTCACTTGGTACCTGGACATATGCTCTAATCCGTGTGGATCCTGATGGGCTTTCTGTCAAGAATCATAGACTGGTGTTGATGACAAGTCAGGGGCCAAGATGGTAAAGGTGCTGGGGCCTTTCCTTGGAGCAAAAAGACCTACTGATTCAGTTATCCCAAAAACAACACAAAACAAAACAGAACCTTGGCCTAGGTCACAATATGCTGAGTCACTTTCAGGACCTTCCAAATTTGAGACTTTTGATCCTTTCCTCCTGCTCAGCCAAAGTTTGGCCAGAGTATTTTCTCCTAGCAGCCTATGGCGGAGAAGTGCAAATAGTGGAATTAATTACAACTCAGAAAACCGTGGTGAATAACGATGAGTAAACAAAATATATGCGAAAAAAACCAGGGGCTGTTGGAGAAGTCAGATCATGGAACGTGAGCAGTGAACAACACCAACGGACCTGCAGGGCTTTGGGCGTATTCTGCTGCTGTGAGCCTTTATTACCGTGTCCAAGTCATGTAAAGGTTGTTTTAGCACAATAAATCACTTTGAGCATCTTCACCTGTAGTTTTTTCTTTTACTTTTAATATTTTGGACATTACTATGTTTCACGTTTTCAATCTTAAGTCACATCTGACATTTTCACAAAAAACAGCGTTTTTATTTTTGTTTAATAAATGTCTTTATTTGGCTTTGAGAGGAACATCACTCCATGAAACAGCAGCATGTACAGTCACAGTCGTATTGCCGAAAACTCTGGAAAGTGTCAGGACTCCTCCATCTAACCAGGAGGAAGTGAGATGTGGGTGGAAACATGTCTTATTTTAACTTTCATTCATGGTTAAGGCAAGTTTTTTTTGTTTGTTTTGATTTTATTTGAGCACACAACAAGCAAAAGTATCTCATCCAGCAAATATTCAAGCTCCAGATGTCAGGCCATGCATTCAAACCTGTCGCTTGATTCATTTGTCAAAAAAATGTACAAGACGGAGGAGGACAGATGAAGAATCGCAGGAGTTAAAGCATCTGAGAGAAACGTGGTGGATGGGAACGGAGAATATAGCCCTTAGTTACAACTCATTATAACCCATCAGCTGTCTGACCATCACCTCCTCTACATCTAAATTCATTAAGAGACCACGGCGTTGAATGAGAGAGAAAGTAAATAAACGAGGTTTCTCAAAATAAATAAGGTGCATGGAAGTTCTTTGACAAATGAATCAACAGAATCAAGGGATTGGTTATATTTCCCCCAAAATTACACATAGCAGTAACTACCACTCTACAGTTTTCAGTCACAAAGATGCATTTCTACATAAAGGAGAGACAGCTCGTCTCCATCCCAACAGCTGAAAAACACTTCATTTATGTTTGCACACAGATATTAGTTTTTTTCATTTTCTCTCCCATTAAGTGCTGCAATTAAACAAAAGAAAGTGGTCGGAGACGAGTGACCTGCCGGGAGAACGATGGTGTTAGAATTACAGTTCACATCTTTTTTCATCCTCCCCAACTTTTATATGTAAAAATCAAATAGCACCATAAAAGTGGGACTAGCTGTTACTCGTGCTCCCAGGTCTGTGCGTTATTTTTCTAAGTCTGTGTGCTGATATTAGTTACGTTCAAGTTGTGATTGCTCTTAGTGTGAAAATGGATCGTTAATGGCACATTTACTGTTGACAGGAAGCTTTGCTCTCGTCTGGCTCTCTGCTCTGAGATGAAAAATCACCATCGTGACTGTCTGCTGAGTTTGGTGAAGATCTGAACTCTACTGTTGCTGGGGACCACTTTCCCATTCTAAAGCCACTTCTTCATCTGAACTAATAACATCTGATTTGCAGAGCGAACAGCAAACAGGAAAAACACAGAAGGCGTGAGGCATCTGGAGTGCACAGGTGTGTTTGTGAGTGTGAGACACAGATGTGGTGAACAGGAACCAGACCCGTGAGAGACAGGTGGGATGTGGAATGACATACTGATGACGACACAAGCTGTTTAGCTCTTGTTCTTCCCATTAGAGCTCTCCTTCGCTTTCCCCTTGTCCTCCTTTTCCTTTGGCTTCTCCTCCTCCTCCTCTTCTTCTTCTTCTTCATCTTCTTCTCCCACCTCCTCCTCTTCTCCATCACCTTCACCTTCTTCCTGCTCCTCTTCACCCTCCTCTTCTCCCTCCTCTTCTTCTTCTTCCTCCTTCTCTTCCTCCTCTCTTGCCTCCTCTTCCTCCTCGTCAGGCTTGGGCCTCCTGTAAGCTCCGAGGGAGTAGGTGCGTGCTGATGTGTAGGACAGGCCCGGATAGCCGGACTGGACCATGACTCCGCCCACAGAGCTGAGACGGCACTCCTCGCCTTCCAACAGCTTCCTGCATAAACATACAAGCAAAAGACATCTGGATTCCAAAAGTTTTAAATCAGATCACTTTATTATTTGCAGGGACTCAATCTTTCCTGTTTTTAAAAAGGAATCTCCCGACAACCGACTAGATGCAAAACCAGAAGACGTTAATGATCATGACTTTTTTAACAAACCTGTAGGCGGCGATCTCGATGTCCAGAGCCATCTTGACATTCAGCAGGTCTTGGTATTCACGCAGGTGACGACTCATCTCTCCCTTGGTGCTGTGCAGCGCGGCCTCCAGCTGCTGAATAGTATCCTACAAACACATTATATTATAAAACACCATCTATCAGTCTAATGTAATGTGGCCAGTAGGTGTACAGCACCTTCTAGAGTCCTACAACCCCCCGAGGTGCATTACAACACACCGGCCATCCACGCCTTCACACACTGATGGTGATGAGCTGTAGGTAGGCTGCTGTACACAGGCACCACCGGCCCCTATGACCACAACCAGCAGGCAAGCAGGGTGAAGCAGGCTGGCCAAGGACACAGCTGCCACAGACTGAGCAGGGCATGAACCTGCAACCCTCCAGTTATGATGCGGGCACTTAACAGCTCAACTAAATGTTGCCTGCAAAGACTTTATGGTGCCTTCAAGCAACCTTCAAACTTACTAAAACTTATAAAATTCAAATCTGTAGCCCTTGAGTCATCTATGGGCCATTCCCATCTGTACCGGGTCGGCCCGGGCCGGGTAGCCCCAGTCGGCCCCAGCCTGGCCCGGTTGATTCCACACATCCTTGTCTTAAGCCCATGTGGGCTGATTCTGCCCACCAATCAGAGGCTTGCTCTAATGGAAGGTGTGAATTTGCTGTCAGCAGTGGGTGTGTTGGCCCTGGTCGGCCTGAAGCAGACCCCCTCGAGAAGAGGGCTGAGAATGAGCCTTGGTTGGCCCGGAAAAATACCAGGCCGCCCAGATATGTAAACAACCTACGCTACCCGGCCCGGGCCGACCCGGTACAGATGGGAATGGCCCATTACTTACTTGCATTTCTCCAATCTCATTGTTGTGGCGATCTTCCATCTCAGCAATCTGCCTCTCCAGGGCTTCATTGTGGCTCCTGAGGGCCTCAATCTCCAGAGTCCGGGCCTGCACCTGCCTGCGGTACTCGCTCAGCTCCTCCTTTGAGTGCTTGATGGCATCCTGGTTGCGTGCAGCAGCCTCGGTCACGGTGGCAAACTTGGAGCGGTACCAGTCCTCTGCCTGCGCCTGGTTCCTGGCTGACAGGTTCTCATACTGGGCTCGGATGTCCTTCAGGGCTGCAGCCAGGTCTGGTTTGCTCATGTCCATCTCCACAGAAACCTTGATGCAGCAAAGAATTTCCCCCAAAAGAGGAAGGAAACAAAGTTGTTTCATTAATTCCATGCTGAAGTCCTAAGATGTTCAAAGTTGTTTCATTATCTTAAATATTTGCCAGTCTCTGTTGTCACTGACAGAAAACACAAGGTAGATTTCAAAATGACCCAAATGAAGGATCCTCTGCGTGAGAAACTGAGATGTCTGGTTGAGATGATAGGATACCTGAATGTTTGTGATTTATGAGGTGAGCTGATGAACTGACATTGAGTCCAGTGAGCTGTTCCTGGACTGACACATGGCCTGCTGACTCAGACTTCTCAGCAGCAGAAAGCTGTGCTGTTGGAGTCTCACGTGCACCCAAGAGAAATCTACCCAGCAACCAGCAACATTAAACAAACCATGCAAGACCTGCAAGGCAAATACTTGAAGTTGAGAGTTGGAGGTTTGCTTACAACAGTCACTCATAATAACTTAGAGATGCTCCGTTTATCTAGAATTTGCTGCTTTCCTCACCGCAGTTTGTTCTGCTGCTGTCGCTCACATGGACCCCTTGGATTAAAAAATAATATTAGTCGGCATTTTCTCACTCTCTGCCCTTCCTCCTCACCCAGAATGACATCATCTATGTCTGTTCATCTTACTGAGAGTAAAAAACTGCATAACTCTGATTTTTTTGTTTTATTCTGCTTGATATGTGAGAAACAAATGAGGGAGTAAAGGAAAGGCACTGTCCTAAACTCCTCAATGCTTGGGGGGGGGGGGGGGGGGGGGGCGCTGCTGCAGGGACTCTCGTGGGACAGCGCGTGGTGCTGAAACGGAACTGCAGTGCCATCAATTTTCCAGTGCGCAGTGCCCGGTTCGTGAGGACTCAGAATGACGCATCAAACCCCGAAAGAGTCGAATCAGTCGGCTGGTTCGTGTGAAAACGGACGGTGGTCTGACTGCTGAGGCTCAAGGGAGACGTTAGTGACTGAAATCTGCAAAAAGCACCAACTTTATAGCATCTTACTGAGGTGTGCGTGCGTGCGTGCGTGTGTGTGTGTGTGTGTGTGTGTGTGTGTGTGTGTGTGTGTGAGAGAGAGAGAGAGAGCGAGAGAGAGAGAGAGAGAGAGAGAGAGAGATCACCTGCGTGGCCTGCAGGGACGCCTGCAGCTCCTGCACTTCCTCCTCATGAACTTTCCTGAGGAAGGCGATCTCGTCCAGCAGTGACTCCACTTTCTTCTCCAGCTCCAGGCGCGCGAGCGTGGCGTCGTCCACGTCCTTACGGTAGCCCTTCAGGGCGTTCTCCGCCTCCTCCCGCAGCCGGCTCTCCTCCTCCAGCTTCTCCCTCACGCGCTCCAGCGTGTCGTTCATCTGGACACAGTCCATGTGCATCTGGCTCTTCTCGTGTGTCAGCTCTTCCACGCGTGCCCGCAGCTCGCGGATCTCCTGCTCGTACAGCTCGTGCAGGCGCGAGGGCTCACTGTTGCGCTGGCGCAGCAGCGTGACCTCGGCTTCCAGAACTTTGTTCTGCTGCTCCAGATTATGAACTTTCTCGATGAAGGACACAAAGCGGTCGTTGAGGCCCTGAAGTTGCTCCTTCTCGTTGGTCCGGATGATTTTGAGCTCATTGGTGACGGCGGTGGACTGGGTCAGGTCCATGGCGGAGTCCGGGATGGAGAAGACTCGACCGGGTGCCGCCGTCCGGCGGTAGGTGGTGGAGGAGACCACGGAGGGGGACCCATAGGTGCGGTGGCTGCTGCGGTACACCGTGGAATGCGGGCGGGACGGGCTGCTGCTGCTGCTCAGACCCACGCGTCCGGACCGGGGGGCATCTCCAAAAATCTTCCGATAGGAGCTGCTGCTGTAGATGTCGCTGGAGTAACTCATGGTTCCTTCACCCAGGGGAGTCCGGCCTCAGCTTTACAGGAGAGAGAAACGAGTATGTGTGTGTGGAGTTCAGGAGTGTGTGATGGTGAGTGCGCGAGAGGAAGAGAAAGTGAGATGCGAGTGATGCCTGGCCAGGACAGGTGCTTTTATAGCCAGTGCGCCGCGGTGCATCATTTGACGCAGCAGCAACAGAGGATGAGGGTAAACCTGCAGGTCCAGCAGAAAGCCTCCACCCTCCTGACACCAGCTCACTCATGCAGCTCCGTTTAGTCAAGCATAGACACAACACCTCCTTAGGATCACCGAGTTGCGTGGTCACCATCATCAACATTTAGCGCAGTAGTCAAAGTATTTACGTTTATTAAGATTCAAATGAAAACAAACACAATCCCGGGGTGAGTGTCACTCATCAGTGTCTCGTGTTTCCTCAGTTGGTCTGTTCTGTCATTGCAGTTTTCCTTTGCTGTTGCAGCAGAATTACAGATGAGATCGATGTGCAGAGAGGGTGGAGGTGCTGCAGTCTGCATCCAGCTGTCCTCAACTCCGCATTAAGGGATGTGACGGGATGTTTTAAATTTGCTGCGTTTATCTCAAAGCAGAAACATCATAATGAAGTTCAACCCACTCCAGATGCTGATCTAGTACGGATGAATTTATTTCCTGCGTGAGTTAGGTGGGTTTGGACTGAGTGCTGCGCTGGCCTTGGTGCTGATTCAGACAGAAGCCAGAACCACGCCCTTGTCAGGGAGAACCCCCACTCAGGAGACTGCAGCCTCGCCACCTCCAAACACCCACCAAGGCGCCTCCAGAGTTGTTGAACACATCTCCTGTCTGGCGTTCAGCCCAAACAATAAACATCTGCAACAACTCTGTTCCCAACTCATCATAAATGAAGTTCTATCGAAGAACATGCTTGTGTGCTTCAGAGCTACATGGATCATTAAATTCTAGTTCGATCTGTAACACACACACACACACACACACACACACACACACACACACACACACACACACACACACACACACACACAACACACACACACACACACACACACACACACACACACTTGTCTCTGTATCCTTGTGCGAACCATCCATTGACTTCCATTCATTTTTGGGACTCCATGCCTAATCCATACCCTAACCCTACCCAACGCTGTTCTATTCCTAATCCTAATCTAAATCACGAGTTAATTCACACCCTACCTCTAAAACTACGTTTGAGAGTATTTTGTCATTGTGTGGACCAGCCAACTGTTTCCACAATGTGGAAATGTCAACAACACTACATGTTAAAAGTTCTAATTTGTTGAAACACACACACACACACACACACACACACACACAAACACACACACACACACACACACACACACACACACACACTTGTCTCTGTATCCTTGTGCGAACCATCCATTGACTTCCATTCATTTTTGGGACTCCATGCCTAATCCATACCCTAACCCTACCCAACGCTGTTCTATTCCTAATCCTAATCTAAATCACGAGTTAATTCACACCCTACCTCTAAAACTACGTTTGAGAGTATTTTGTCATTGTGTGGACCAGCCAACTGTTTCCACAATGTGGAAATGTCAACAACACTACATGTTAAAAGTTCTAATTTGTTGAAACACACACACACACACACACACACACACACACACACACACACACGCACGCACGCACGCACACACACACACACACACTAATGTCGAAGTAAAAGAAACAGCAGACTTGTGGCTACAGATAACACAACTACACTATAACCTCTAGGGGGCAGTAGAAAGCCACAATTCAAACGTTTTGAAGTCACAACAAGGAATTTCAGTGTAAAAAACATTACTAAGAAACTTTCTACAAAATGGCCTGTAATGCAGAAACACAAGGTGTTTGAATGCTATAAAGCTCTGGTATCCAGGAATGGTTATGCCCTTAGTGCACTAGTACTGGGACCAGAGTGAGTAGGGTGTGTATGGGGAGTGTGAGTGGGTGTATGGCGTACATTCTTGTGTGTCTTTAGGTTTAATGTGGTTATGTGTGAGCATGAGGGAAGGAGTGTGTCAGATGGGGTCTTGGACTCCTTCCCTACATCTTGTGGTAAGTGTGGGAGTGGGACTTCTGGACTTCCCTTTCCTACAAGTTTTGTCAGTTTTGCAGCCCAACCTTGATGAGGGTAAAGGGGTGGATGCATAGCATTCACTTGTTCTTGCGGCTTCTGTAGAGACAAAGTGTTACTGACCTTTCTTTTGTTGCATTTAAAACACACTCTACTTAGCAAACAAGGAGAATCAAAAACATGCATTTCCAAAAGTCTCCTGAGAATTTTTGAACATTTTGTAACAATTAACCTCTCGTCACAAAGTCTTTTTTATGAGAGTATGCTAATGTTTATACAAAACTAATCCAGAAGAAGTCTGTCAGACTAAAAGGTGTCAGGTGTCGCTCAACCAGGCCCTTATTCAGGACGTAAACAGAAACATGAGTGACGATGCTACTTTATATATATTCTTATATTATCGTGTTTCTGTAAAGCACATTGAGTTGCCTTGTGTAGGAAATGTTCTACATAAAAAAAGCCGTCTTGTCCATGTACTTCCTGAAAACGTGACGTTTTTGGGCAGAAAAGGTAAATAAATTACAGTACTGACACATTTTATCAAAAAACATTTAAGATGAATATTTCAAAGTCAGAATGTCATTATTATTTATTCTGCTCCTTGGTTCCTAACAACAGGTCATCACAACTGTTAACGGGAGTTCATAGACATTCCCACATTACTCCCGACCTGGTCTCACTCCACTGGCTTCCTGTGAATTTTAGAGTTAATTTCGAAATCATATATTTAACTTTTAAAGCCGTACATGGTCAAGCACCCACATATGACTGATTTGGTGCAAATCTACACTCCCGAACGTTGCCTGAGATCAGAAGGTCAGATGCACCTGGTGGTCTCAAAAACCCGCCTAAAGTCCCCGGGTGATGGCTCCTTTAAGGCTATGGCTCCGCGGCTCTGGAACATTCTTCCTCTCTCTATGTTGTGCTGATTTCTTTTGAGTGTTTAAAAAAACTCTTAAAAACTTGACTTTTTAAACTTGCTTTTACATAATTTTATTGCTTGTCTTATTCTCATGTTTGTTTATTCTGTTTTAATGTGAAGCACCTTGTGGTTTTTATCTGTGAAAGGTGCTTTAGTAATAAATGTTACTTTGTTATCTAACTGTTTATGAGCATCTACGTGCTGCTGCGGGGGTAAATCGGACACAACCTGAGTGAAAATGCATTTACATCATTGTTGATGCTCAAGTGCAGAACTTGGTTATTTATATAAAGTTTGTGGGCTTGGGATAACTCACTACCCTGCAGGTCTATGGAAAAACATTTGTGCATTTAAGACATTGACAGAAAGGCTTTTTACATTACATGGAAATCTGAAAACTCAAAAAATAATAATTAAACAAAAATGTTTTTATTATTTCTATTTAAAATGTTATGTAGAATATTCTATATGGTCCCAAGTGTTCATTGTGGTAAGAAGCAAAATTCACTATTTTCTTTTGTGAAAATCTACTGACTGGTGCACTGATCTGCATCAATACATGAACTATACACACTGATGTTTGCTAGCTGGCTAGCTACACATAGCTATGTGCTGTTAGGACCACATCGTATAGGTAGACACACTGTGGACTGACTGGCGCTGCCTATTGGAGCTAGCATAGCAGCTGGCTGCCATCTTGGATGGGTCTCCACTCGTCCCCAGTACATTTATTTCTATTGGGAAACGTGTTTAACCAACTAAAAAAACACTGTTTAGGATGTTTTTGCACAAAATTAGACACATGGTATGGCATGATTGTTAAAATATAAATATAAAAGATTAAAAATGAGTTCTAATATAAAATCCTAACAAGTAAGCTATAAACTCAACAGTAATCCCACGTGATCTGTTTTCAGTTGTGCGCCGGTTGTTGCAACAATACGCTGCACAAAAAAATGGACATAGTTGCTCACTCTGTGTTGAGTCCAGTTGAAGTTGGAGAGTGAGGAACCCACCCAATATGGCTGCGATCATGTTACACTCTATCAAGTCAAGTAAACTTTATTCTGGACTCTTAGTCCAAATCACAAAAGTAGAAAAACATTGTACAGATAAGATAACATGAAATGAGCACAATATGACACTCTAAAGCACTAGAGACAAATAATCATAAAAAACAATAATAACAGTATTGTGTAAATCAAGCATCAATTATAGTAACTCCCTAATCTGAAAAAGACTGTTATACCAGTGTTTTCACATCTTTGACTGGTAATGTGCAGCACTGACAAAGGTATTAGTTAGATTTAAAACAATCACATTTTTAGAACTAAATGGGACTAAAACTAAAAAGCATTTTCATCCAAATCACTAAGGGAGTTTCTCAATACTAAGGAACCTTGCCTTGATGTCTTGGTCCCACCCCGGTTGCCTATGAGATACGTCATCAGGAATCACAATCTCGTTCTTTTGGTCACTACCCAAAGCTCATGACCATAGGTGAGGGTAGGAACGTAGATCGACTGGTAAATCGAGAGCTTCTCCTTCTGGCTCAGCTCTCTCTTCACCATGACAGATACAACACCCGCATCACTGCAGACGCAGCACCAATCCGCCTATCGATCTCACGCTCCATCTTTCCCTCACTTGTGAACATGACCCCGAGATGGTCTTGGGGCAGGACCTCATCCCTGACCCGGAGAAGACATTCTATCCTTTTCCGACTCAAGACCATGGTCTTGAACTTAGAGGAGCTGATTCTCATCCCAGCTGCTTCACACTCGGTTGTGAACCACTCCAATGAGAGCTGGAGATCACGTTCTGTTGAAGCCAACAGGATAACGTCATTTGCAAATAACAGAGATCTGATCCTCAGGCCACCAAATCAGATCCCTTCAACACCTTGGCTGCACCTAGAAATCCTCTCCATAAAAGTTACGAACAGAATCAGTGATAAACGGCAGCCTTGGCGGAGTCCAACTCTCACTGGAAACAAGCTCGACTCACTGATGGAAATGCGGACCAAACCCTGACACCGGTCATACAGGGACTTCACAGCCCTTATCAGAGGGCCTGGTACCCCATACTCCCAAAGTATATTGATACTTATACTTATAAAAATATAAAGTTATCTCGCATGTCACATGATGTTATGTGACCGCTGCGGAGGCCGCGGTCACGTGATGAAAGTCTGTTCCATTAAACCGCTTTCTTTGACTAAGGAAGGACAGCGTCCTCGTAAGCAAGGCGCCTGGCCTCGCAAGACTTCGCCTTGCAAGGCCAGGTGCCTTGATATTGAGAAACACCCAAAGACTAAAACTAAAATGGCTGCCAAAAACAATACTGGCTAGTTATGTTAGCTACCGTATCGAATTACAGCTACGTAGGAGCATTACATTGGGATTTTTGGTAGAAAAGGTAACAAAAAATGTATTTAAAATGTAAGATAATGTTATTTTTGCATGGTTGCTTGACAGTAGACCCCGTGTCTGAATGTTTCTGTATCTGAAGATATGGTTTAGGGAAAGGCGCTGGAGAAAGAGGGTTGGATCTGTGTATTGTGTATTGTCAAAATGTAGTTTGCCTCCCCTCTCAAATCCTGCTTTCCATTTTCAGAGGCAATATTATGCAAAAAGCCTTTTTCATGGCCATCATTGCCCTTGGTTTGATTTGGTTGATCTAAAAACTCTTTTGACTCTCCATTACAATTTTGTTTCCTTCAATAAACTAACAACAACAAATGGTTTTCAAGACAATAGATTAAAAAGAGAAATTGTCATTTTGGTAAAAAATAAATTATCCACAGATGGATCACCAGGGCTTCATCACTATAATGAGACACAGCAATTGAGATTTTACTACTACTTGCAAAATATTAACCACTTGTGTCCATTTCTGTCTAATCGCTTCATTGTTATTTTAGTAAACAGCTTGGTCAATTCTTGCCTAGATTATTGTAACTCTCTCCTTTTTGGCCAGCCACGGAAATCTCTGCATAAACCCCAACTGGTCCAAAACTCTGCTGGTCGTATCAACACGAAAACACCCTCTCTTAATCCCATCACCCCCGTTATCCAGCAGCTTCAATGGCTACCAATAAAATTCAGAGTTGATTACAAGATCTTACTCCTCATAAGACCATTCACAACCTCCTGCTTGCTCAAATCTTCAGCTTCTATCAACCTGCATAATCCCGCTGCTCGTCATGTCACCACGAGATGTCAGGCATTTAGCAGATCTCCCCTTTACCTGTGGAATTCATATGCCAGCTGAGCTCAGGAACACCACTACGCTTCACCATTTCAAGGCTAAACTCAAAACTCACCTGTTCCATTTACCTGTATCTTATGTTTGATCATTATTATAAATGTACAACTCATTTACTTTTGTTGTGCTTGTTTGAATGTTCCTTTCATTGTACAGGTACCTTGAGTTTTTAGAAAGGTGCTTCAAATAGAATGTATAATAAAAAAAAATATATATATATATGATTCTAATAATAATAATAATAATGTAATAATAATAATAATAATAATAATAATAATAATAATAATAATAATAATAATAATAATAATAATAATAGCAATAACAATAACAATAATAATAATAATAATAATTTTATTATTATTGTCATCATTATTATTATTATTATTATTATTATCTGGATCCTGAATACTTGTCCAGATAATGAGCTGGTGAGCCTCAAGTGTATCTGCTGTTTTCTCCCTTAAAATCCTTGATGCAGATATTGTTGTCTCACATGCACCCTTTTAGATTACTAATGTAGTAAATAAGGCGACTTATAGTTCAATTCGGATTCAGCATTCAGAGTGACTTCCCGTTTCCTTTTATTTCCTCCTCCCTTTATCTTTTCTTCTCCCACGATTTAACACTTCTTTCTGTACAATCCCCATTCTGTACCTTTTGTCTCTGCAGTCATTGCTTTGTAAACAGTGACTGTCTGTTTTTAGCTGGCCAATCCTTTATTTTAACCTGAAGCTGCCCACTGTGCAAACACCTAGTCTGGACATCCTACAGCCTCGGTCTGGACCGACAGACTCAATATAGACATGATCTGCACGTCCATGCGATGTTTACTGTTTGCAGGGTAACGCATTTAGCCTTTAGCTGATCTAAATGTATTCAGCTTAGTCATTTGGACTCCTAAGGGTTTAGAAACAAAAATCCAAGTGGAAGAGTTAGACCATTGTAACCAGGACTGAGCAGGGAATTTATTTAACTGTCAGTAAAGACACTGGATGATCCTGGACCCAACTTGAGGCTGTAACTGCTGCCGGCTTTAGCCCCATAACCATCCGACAGCATCTTAGACTGTAGAGCTTCTAAAATAAATACGTGTTGAAAGGCCTTGCCCCCCCCAATGGCACAGAACTGACTGTTTGGACTTTGTAAGGAAAGAAATGTAACCTTGATGGTCCTGACGGTTTCCAACATCCCTGGCAGATGTTTTCTACACGCTACAGTAGAGTGGTTCCATAACACCCTGGGGTGCTCTTTCCTTCAGAGGAATGATGAAGCTTCAGGAGGTGCAGAGGCATCAAACAGCAGCTGGCTGTGCCCAGATGCTGCAAAGAACATCCCTCAAGACTGAGGGCCCTTGTCTGTGTGGCAACGACTGGGTTCACCAACAGGACAACACTACAGAAGACAATCCCTGCTGGACAACTTCTTCAAGGAGAAACATCACTCTTTTAGAGCATCCTGCATGTTCCCCTGATCTACATCCAGTGGAGAACCTGTGGAAATGGATGGGAAGAGAAGTTTACAAAAAGAGGTGAAGAGCTCCACGTGTTCCCCGTGGGCTAACTCGCCTTCTGCCTCCAACAGCCTGATCATATCTGAATCTGATGCACACTCTTCTTTTCTGTCCTCTGAGATTGTTCTTCCAAACATGTGGAGGGGTCAATCTGCTTACACACACACACACACACACACACGATCCTTTGATTTCAGCCTTCATCCTGCCTTGGCCGGGCGCAGCGCAGTGCTGCTGCAGAATTTCAGAAGTGATGAAATCACAGAATCTGAATAGCAAATGATGGCATGAAAATGCTGGATTATTCTGTTCGTGTTCTCCATGAAACTCACCACGAGCTCTTCTACGATGCATTATTCGTTTCGAATGATCTGTTGTTTACATATCTGCAGGTTAGTTTCAGCTCTAAACCTGCAGACCTTAAAGCAAAAGTGGTTTGGTGGTTAAACAGCTAAGTGTATGTTGTGCTGAGTTTTGGTGGAGTTGCTCTTTTTTCCAGTGTTTGGCATGTCTGTGAGCCAGTTCAGTTTCTTTTTCATATGTAGTAGAATAAAACCGTGACATAAGTACGATACTTTATACAGTACATAATACATGACAGACCTCGCCAGCCGTGTCTCAGTGAAATAATTATTTAACAACCAATCAATTGCATGACACTTATTGTGTCTCAAAACTCAATATTTAAATATAAAATGTAACCCCCCCCCCCCCCCCCCCACACACACACACACACACACACACACACCCACACACACTGATAATTACAGAGTCCAGCACGGTTCGGCTGCTGGAGCAACCTTTGGCTTTAAAGTAAAAAGAGCAGAGACCTGCTGGTGTGTTATTTAACACTCACACAAATACCAATTATCTAATTATTTAACATTCAAAAAGTCCCTGTTTTTGCCTTTATTCACATTTAAACTATTTTCTTCTTGCAACTTTGATTCCATCTTAATTCATGTTAGTTTGTGTTTTTAGGTTAACACAGGCTAGTCTGCATCACACATTTTCTTTTCATTGGGTGAAATTCAGTTCAAGTGAAGTTTGAGTTTTAGTTCAAATTTATTTTTTTACTTTCAACCATTTGTTTGTTTAGTCATCACAGAAAAAAGTAGAACTAACCTCTCACGATAATTTCAGTTTTATTTCATGGCCGCCGTGACGCACTGATGCTAAAGGCCCAAACACAGGAGTCCTAGGACTCCTGGTAAGGAAACGTTTAACAGATCCTCCACCTAGGAGCTTTATAGAGGAGGTCTTCTCCGTGTCTTAGCTGTTCTCCTCCTCTGGACAGAGATCTAGACTTTCCACAACTTCCCTTTTACAGCCCTTGGTTAGTCTGAAGTCCCAGTCACGCTCTACATCGATCACACCATCTTGTTTCTGGATCATCGACCAGCGCAACACCTGGTTTGTTAGCCACCACCTGTTGGCATTTGTCTTGACACATTTTGCTGTGGCTTTAATCCACTGAATGAAGACCAAGACGAGGAGACGAGTAGGTAAACAAGGGTTTCCAAATAGTTTATTCTTTTATCATCACTGGCAAATATAAACTGCTGCTCCACAATTCATTGTCAAAGTTTTTCTACCCTTTTCTGAAGTGATTTATTCAGAATACCAAGTCCAAAATCTCCAACTCTTGGAAAGTAAGTGCAGAAAACATCCCATCGTTCAGAAAACAGACACTGGAGCTTTCTGAAGCGAGAGGTGGCAGGTGATGTTCATGGAGCTATGTGGTGTGTGTGTTTTTGTGTGTACTGCATGAAAGCACAACGCCTGAGACGGTCACAATGAAAAGGAATGACCTTTGTGATGCACTTTAGTATTTCACACACATCGTTTTGTTCCTGGTTTAAGGCATTATCAGCCACATTTTTATGGAGGGAGACGCTAAGAGAAACCCAAATATCCACAAGTTCACCCCTGAAGCAGAAACTGTAGTTTAAACAAGTGGCCTGACTGTAGTTTTGTTCTTCGAGAGATTCCACATCTGCTTCTCAGGGCAGATGCTGAGAGCACCGAGGTCGTCGGGTCAGGGGGGTGCGGGCGAGGGGGGAGGAGCAGTGGGTGAAGCGTCGCCCGTCTCAAGCGCACGCTCAGCCACAGCACGGGAGGCATGCTCACACACGGGCGCTCGGCAAACACATGTATAGGAAATACACACACACACGCACGCGCACACACACTCACACACACACCATCTACGAATGGGCAAAAGGGACGGTAATGCTCGGGATCATAACTGATCTTTTCGTTTTACTCAGAACAAGAAACAGAAATAAAGCCTTACAATTGATTAGCCACCCAACATGCACCACCCCAGAAACTTCTCTCTGAAGACAGTGATGAAACACACACACACACACACACCAGCAGATGGCGTATTTGGTGCATCTGCCCCTAATCTTAAAAGCATTTTTCTGTAATAGTGGCTAAAACAGTTCCTCTGTGTGAAAACAGGACAGAAATAAGCAGCATGCCACACCGAAAAACGAAACAATTCTAAAACTATTTTTCCGGTTTTATATTATTTGATTTTTTTTGTTGGTGTCCCTTTTTTTTTGCCAAGCTCTGCAAGCGGTGCCTGCAGGCTGCTTGCTTTGGCACCACGCAGCTACGCCGCAGAGCTGGTGGACGTACGCCTCTCTCTGCGTGCAACGACTTGGAATGCTGACGTCTCACAGAGCTCAGCTTTTCCTGCTTCCCGAGAGCAGGCGATGGCGCAAACAGTCACCAAACATGGACACCAAGCTTCTATCACTTTTACACTTTTTAACTCACCTTTTTCTAACATATTCAGATTTATTTTATTCACCTGCTCCCTCATTCCTTCAGTAACAGGGTGAGACAGCTTTCCAACAGCAAAAAGATTGAAATCAACCACAATGAACACATTAATTTTCTAGGAGCACCGTGCCGACTTCACGCTTGCCGTGGCTGTGCAAACGAATTATGGAGAAAAACTCTCAATAAACCTCACAAAGAACAAAGGCTATGACTAAATATATTTTAAATATTCATCTATATATTTAGTATATCTAATAAATACATTTGGTGATACACATAGAGATCTTTCTGAGAACTATTTACATTAAAAGAGTTACATTTTTCGCTGAAATAATAAATAGCGGTGAAGGCAAGGCAAAGGGGAGAAAACCTGTGGAGGGAACATTTTAGTGCTTTCTAACAATCGGGTCTCTAAATGCGTGAAACCCGTCTTTCTGCTTCCGGACGCCTCAGCCCTAACTCTACAGCTCACTGGCACGAACCCATCTCCTCAGAACGAATGTTCTCAGTCTCACCAGCCTTTCTGCTCTACGCAGTGGAATGTGCTCAAATCTCTCGACGGGCTTTTCCCTTCCAGTTCCACCTGCTGAGCGGGGCAGTGGAGGGGCAAACAGCACCAGGCCCAGGGCCACAGACACACGTGCAGGAAGGGGTCGACGTAAAAACGTCACCGTCGTCAGAGAGAGGCAGAAAATAAAAATAATCAGCCCTAGTCCCCCCAACATCTCAAATCCCAACACAATCTCACGCAGCACTTGTTTACGTTTGTCTCTCCTCCTCCTAGGAGTGACGGGTGTGGACTTGTAGTTACAGCGTGGTGGTGAGCCTGACTGCTAAAGCTAACGGACTGGAGAAGGTACGGCTGTCGGCTCCGACGGGTAACACCACACGGGCTAGTTTAGAGTCCACAAGGTCTGCTGACTTGCTGACTGACATGTTTCACAAACATTCATTCACGGGGGGGGGGGGGGGGGGGGGGGGGGCTGGACAAAAGGGACAGTTTTGTTTAAAATAGCAATTTTAAGTGCAAGATACCGTGCACTGACGCTTGACTGGTGAGCGAGGCAGAAAAAAGCTCCGCATCACGTCAGTGTCACACCTCTGAGAAGTCTCGTTGGACAGCGAGTAGAAATGGAGGTGTGTGTGTGTGTGTGTGTGTGTGTGTGTGTGTGTGTGTGTGTGTGTGTGTGTGTGTGTGTGATTTAAATCTCATAAGTACTTCCCATGGCTCTTAGGCATAGAAAAAGAGGCAGTGGGACATTGTGTGGCAACATTCTCTGGCTGAAAGTTGTGATTACAAAAGGACGGAAGGGCCCGGTAGGGATGGAGTGTCTTTAAAATCCCACTCGTTTGATTGGTGCAGAGCGGGCGACACCCTTAAGACTGACCGCTGATGACTGGCTAGATGTGGGCGTGTCTGAGGTGTGTCAGTCTGAAGGGACGTCAGAGCGTGGACAGTAAGGAAGCCTCGCTGGAGGTGACTGACTCGGTCAGTCTTTGCAGGGTGGGTGGGAGGGGTCTGAGCAGGAAGGAGTGGTGAGACCGACTGGAGGGGTGGTGGGGGGGGGCTGCTTAAAGGCTGCAGCCCAGCTGCTCGGCCCTCTCCTGAGTGTCGTGCAGGCGCCGCAGGCTGGCGCTGGAGTAGCCCTCATCGCTACAGCTGCTGCGCAGGCTGCCTCGCTCGTCCCCTGAGTCGCTCACACTGCTGGTGCTCCACTCCAGGTCCCCCAGCAGGTAGTCAGTCCCCTCCACGTCCACGTCAAGGTCCTCTGTTAGACAAATACATCATTACTGAAGGGAAACAGTACAGTTCAGCACAACCATGCTCTAAATGACACTCATTCCGGAGGTCCTGTTATCCCAACTGAAATACATTCAGCTGGCTTTAGCTGCCATGCTTTTATGGAGCAGTCCCTGTGCATGAGTGTTAGTGCCGGTGAACCTGCTTTCTCCAGAGCATACGTAGTGAAATTTGTGGGGGAAAAGTTTCTGTTAAAGACCGAAAACTGTAAATCAAAAGTGATTTTCCCGGGAAAACCCAGCTACGGCTCGGTGCTGTGTAAATGCTGGTCGATTCAAAAAGTCTAACACAGGAGCTTGCGTGGTGACTCACCCTGATCAGAGTCGGACTTATCGGAGGACCGAGTGGAGCCGGTGCTGTCCATGCGGGTCCGCTCCACCCCCAGCTGCTCCAGGCGCCTCCTCAGGTGTCTCTGCTCCCGCTGAAGCTGCTCCAAGGTGTGCTGAGCTTTCCTCTCGCCCTCCTCTAACCTCTGCACAGAGAAGAAATGACGCACCTCATGAGCTGCTGCCTCGTGCGTGTGCGTGTGTGTGTGTGTGTGTGTGTGTGTGTGTGCATGCACGTGCATGCGTGTGGATCTACAGCAGCTTAGCTAGGGTGGTTCAGCCACAAACACCCAATACTAACACACTTCTCCTCATCAGGAGGCCATAAACAACCTCTTCAGACGCACCTTGATGTGATCTTTGGCCTTGGTCAGCAGGCTGAGGGTGGTGTGCCTGTTAGCATCTGGTCCCAAGGGAACGAGCAGTTTCAAACGCTCTAAACACAGTCGTAGATGTGCTCGTCTAGGAAATAAAAACAACTTTGCTCATTGATTTATAAAATAAAAACACAAAACCCGGATTCTGTAAGGGCTAAACTCAGATTTACACACTAACACACACGTGATAAATTCAGCCTATACTTTCAAACTGACTTGAATTTTCCGTTTATGTGCATTACAACCAGCCTGTGTTCCATTTTAAACATGTCTGTGTGGTATGTAGGATGTATGTTTAACGGGCTCTGCCACTTATTTATCAGAAAGGCTGACCTCATATTTTCTGTACTAAACAAGCAAAACCAACACATCAACTTAAACAAGGTCAAACTCTATTTTAGTGCAGTTTGATGAATTCTAATAATAAATAAAAAACACTTCAGATGAGAGGCTGCCTGGAGGACGTGGCTCATGCAGTTTAAAGTTGGTTGGTTTATGACCAGTGATGGGAACAACGCCGTTTAAAATAACGGCATTACTTAAGGCCTTCTTTTGGTGTGGCAAGGTGGATAAACGAGGGCCCGGGTGGGATTCGATCCCCAGACTCCCGGGTGAGAGTCATACGTTCTAACCAGTCAGCCAAAGGGACATCCCCTTGGCCAAGTAGCCAGGGCGCATCATCAATTGGGACAATGTGACAGGACGCTCACACTGTCACATCTTCCCCCTCTTTTCACAAACACGTCCTCGTGCTCCTGCGCAGGGTGCCACAAACTTCACATCCATGGCGATTGATCATGTGCCCTGGCTACTTGGCCAAGGGGATGTCCCTTTGGCTGACTGGTTAGAGCGTATGACTCTCACCCGGGAGTCTGGGGATCGAATCCCGCCCGGGCCCTCGTTTATCCACCTTGCCACATTGGGTAACGGAATAATCTACTTAATTGCTTTTCCCACTGTTGCAACGCCATTACCGGAGATGGAAGGTTGTGTGTTACTACGTGCTTGTCGAACGTTGAGCAACAGTGTGAGGCTTTCTGACCGCCACACTTCAGCTGCAGCCAATGAGAGAGAGGTGTCGGTAACACACTTACAAACACAATGATGATTGGTCGGGTGCGGAGACCCTCACTGTCTCAATCACTGCCTGCTGTAGACCCAACAGAGCAGTGATGGGAATAACGCCGTTTAAAATAACCGCGTTACTAAAAAAACTATTACTTTCAGTAACGAGCAAACTAATTACATAGTCTTCTTTTTATCAAAACGTTGTTTCTGTTACTGATAAGGAAATGTGTGCGTTAAGCAGCGCGGTGTGTTGAAGCTGTCATCAGCTGATCAGGAGCTAAAGAGGCAGATGTTTTCATCCAAACGCATCACGGCCCGTGAAGAACGAGGAAGACGTGATGAATAGTCTACGCCCTTCTTAGCGTGACAGCGGGACGTCCTGAAGGTTCGCTCACCTGTTCACTGCTCAGACGTCCTGATCTTCTACCTTCCTAGATCATCCAGCTGTAACCTGTTCCTGATCATGTTTAGTCCCGCTGTGCCTCTTCTAGTGTCATTTTAAAGGATTTTAATTATTTATTTAACCATTACTAGATTAGCAGCAACAGAAATGCTACTAAAAACACACAATTATGTGAAGCTGGAAAAATTTATTTAAATTATTCAGGTTTATAAAAAACATTTAGACATACATTTTCTCATGTTCCGGTCATTAGTCATTTATATTTCACTATTGTAGTACTTTATAGTAAATTAAGTAAGTTAAATTAAACCATTTTTCTTGCATTCTTTAATGAAAAAAGTAACTAAGTAGTTATTTTTCTTGGTAATTAGTTACTTTTATAATCTCGTAACTGTAAGTAACTGAGTTACTTTTTGACAAAGTAATTAGTAACTATAACTAATTACTTTTAAAAGTAACTTTCCCAACAATGTTTATGACAAACAAACACCCACAGGCACCACACTAAAATAACATTAACCTGTTTTTAAATATGAAATCATCCTTTAGTCTAAAGCACAACTGTACATTTATTTGGTCCAGCTCCTCTTTCACACTTCAGCTGTGTTATAAGTATTTAATATGAACGTTTAAAGATATATTTCAGCAGTTTGGGTGTTTTTCATAACCTAAAAATCTATACAGACACTAGCTGAAGCAGGTGTCGGTACAGGATCTGCTCGGGTGCAAGATCGGCTCGGGGTCCTTCGACTGCCGATGACGTCAAAGTAGTTGATTGGCTGAACATGAACCTTATGGAAGTTACGTAATCACGTCACGATGGTCCAGGCAAATCTTTCTGTTGGAAAGATGGACAACTTTTACGAAGAAATCCATCATTACCTCTTTGAAAATACACTTTTAGCATAGAGCTGCATGTATATTAGGGCTGAACGATTAATTGCATGTGTAATTAAATTGCGATGTGACAAAAGGAGATTTTCTAATTGCAAAGGCTGCAATTTGGCAGCAAGTGGTTAGCGCAATGCTAATATACATGGAAAAACCCATAGGAATGCTAATGCTAATATCACTGATCACATTCTTACAAATTATGAATTAGAAACGTGCCAAATGATTACATTTGGAGTCTAATAGAAAGTAAAACTACCATCAATCAAATAAGTACAGACAGGTATTTTAGTAAAGCCAGAAAACTTTTAATTCCAGAGCTCTGGCTATAGCAGCTATGAGCGTAACTGAACTACGCATGGACAAGACGTCAAAAACTCTAAACACAAAATACTTCAATAAACGGGACACAATTATTTCCTGCAAATATAATTTCACAGGTGTTGCTAATACCTTCAAGGGATGTGCTCAAAGAGGAGTTCAACATTATGAATATAATATAGTGTTTTATTTTACAAATACCATTATAAACACAAACTTATGTCGTAAGATACATTATTTTAATAATGAAACTGCTAAATTATTTCCAACAGTATAAAGATGTGTAGTGTATTTTGTCCAAGTGGGTTTGCCGTACTTTGACGTCATCGGCAGTCGAAGGACCCCGAGCCGATCTTGCACCCGAGCAGATCTTGCACCCGAGCAGATCCTGTACCGACACCGGTCTACCATTGGCTCGATCAGCTTTGCATCATGCCAATCACAACGCTCTATCGGTTTACTGGGCGGGATGATGCAACGAAGCGGAACAACGATGGCGCTGGCTCGTTTGACACAGCTTTGGCATCAACCTTGGACTATTTAGACCTGGGCTTTCCTCTGAGTCAAGAGCAGATAGAGGTACACAAGTCCTTTATTTAGATAAAGTGTGTATTAGTGTCTTCTTCCAGTGTGATCAGTGGCGGCTGGCCAGTAGAGGGCGATAGGGCGCCGCCCTCCCAGTTTTTCCGTGTTTTTAATTTTTATTTAAAAAAAATAAATAAATAAAATTAACAATAATCACATATTCTAAGTTAATTGTGTGTTTTGTAAGAAAAATAAACCATTTATATATATCTATATTAGTCTCTGCCGGTCTCTGCCGAGCGGTGGAGGCTGTGTGCTGTTTTTCAATCGCCCAAACAGGACGAGACCAGCTGTCCAATTGCTGACAAGAAAATCAAAGGGTAGGAATGGGAATGTATCCAATCAGCGTCGACGTTGTTTCAGAAGCATGATGGGCGATAGAGCTACCACCAAAGGATTCGTTGGTGTTCGGTAGAACTCGGCAGAGACGTTTTTGGTCGTGACGCAGATGTAACATGGACGCCGCCAGTGACCAGCATGGATACCGGATCTCAGCACCCACTGAATTCAGTTCGGTCTCTTCTCCAGTATCCGTTCGAGAGGAGAACTATGGTGGAAAAACTTAATGTCAAAGAGCTTGGACCAGATCAGCCCGACGTAAAGATAAGCCAGCAGGACAAGGAGAGAGGTAAACTGTACACACGAGGCTTCTCCCGAAATTGGTACACCAGGAAGGCTTGGCTAGCTGGATGCAATCATGCTAATGCGTTATTTTGCTTTCCGTGTTTGTTATTCAAAACGGCTGGGACAGATAAGGCATGGATGAGTCAGGAGTTACGGACATGAAACATTTTTCTGAGAAGGTGAAGAAACACGAGTCATCCCGGGCACACATGGACAACAACACGGTGAAGCTAGCCATGCTAGGCAGCAGAGCTAACGTTGCCATGCAGGGAACAACAGCAGCTGGGTGCAGAGGTAAGCTGTACATTACATTTCTGTGAACAAGACAATCAGAATCAGAAATCCTTGGTTGTCCCACAAACCCGGACATTTGTTTAATAACATGTTTAATGTGCAATAACTGTAAAAACTAATTTCAACACACATACTTATTATACATATTTAATCACGTAAATGTGTATTTCATGTAAATTTGTACATACATCAATCTGATTCCATTTTACTTGTTACACTTCTGCTGCAGCAAACAAATGTCCCTGCTTTTGGGACAATTAAACATTTCTGATTCTCAATTAGATGTTTTTACCTCAAATGTAAAAACATCTGATTGAGAATCAGAAATGTTTTATTGTGCCAAAAACTGGGAAATATGACATTTGTAAGAGGATACTGATGACATTATTTCCTATGAAAGTGTTTCCTATGTACTTATCTGTTGTTTTTTTATTTATCTACTTTAAAGAAGATTAAGACTTTCCTTGAGGAACACCATGACACAGGATGGGCTGAATGCTCTTGCCATGCTCTCCATGGAAAAAAAAGCCCGTCACAAACATTCCTGACTTCAATAAAAAGCTAATCGAGAGCTTTGCCACTCAGAAGGACAGAAGGGCAAAATTTCTGTACAAATGAGGTATCACACACACACACATATACACACACACACACACACACACACACACACACACACACACACACACACACACACACACACACACACACACACACACAAATGCATCCACTTGATCTTTGTATAAAGTTGACCTTGGCACAACACTCCAGAAATATTTAACAGTGTAAATTTCTGGCATTTTGTCTAAGTAGTGTTTACTACCATTACTGTAACAGTGACCTGCTCATAAATTTTGGTGTTCACTCAAATGTTGAAATTAAACAAAATGTTTTTATTACTTGCCTCTTGCATTGCCTATTTACCATTTATGGTCATGTTATTTTATGTGCAATTTAATGCAGTATTTTTCAACCTTGGTCCGCAAGGCAGTGTGCCAATAGTCAGACATACGTGGATTAATCAGTTTGTCCAATGATGTAAGACAGGAAATAAAAGAGCTGTGCTTAATTCAGGAAATAGTGAAGTTGTGCACAAAGCTCAGAAAGCACAAGTTTGTTTAAAAATAAAAAATAGCACAGCCCCACCAAAAATATTTTTCACCAGCCGCCACTGAGTGTGATGGACTGCCCTGTTGACCGACATCTGTAGCGGTGGGTACATCACGTTGTCCAATAGCAAGTGGAACACAAGCGTAGATCCCGCCCCATGACTGAGATCTGTCTATGGGTCGTGATGAGCCAGGATAATAATTTCATGTAAAAATATTTAACCCTCCCACTGTCCTAATGGGTGTGACCCCGCGAGGAAAGTTGACCACTGAGAGGATTGATGGTTTATCCCTTGAGGTCCACATGGCAGGGGTGAGGTGGTGCTCACTCCTCACCCCTGCCATGTGGACCTCAAGGAATAAACCATCAATCCTCTCAGTGGTCAACTTTCCTCGCGGGGTCACACCCATTAGGACAGTGGGAGGGTTAAATATTTGTAGGGTAACCTTTTGAGGGAACTTGGTAATTTTTACATGAAATTCTTGGTTATTTACCAGCGTGAATCTCACCACCATCAGCTGGTCTGGCAGGAATTTCCTCAACACTTCAGGTGAAATAATCATGTGAACCAATCTGAGGTTCGTGGAAATGTTTGTAAAAAAAGATCACATCAGATATGTGAAGTTTAAATCGCCGGGGCTTTAAAGATGGCAGCCACCTTTTTTATTGCTGTGTTAGAACTAGCTGTTAGCTCATCCCTTCTGTATTACTTTATTTCTCTGAACAGAGGCTGTTCAGGAAGTTATCTTCAGTGGGTGTGTGACACACACATGCACACGCACGCACACACATCCCTGGCAGGTGTTCAGGTCTGGTGGGTGGCGGTGACCACTTGACCTCACTATTACACAACACACACATCCAGCTTTAGCCTCGTTGAGAGTATGTGTGTGTGTGTGCGTGCGCTTGTGTTTTCCTGAGTGAGTGGGATTGTGTGAGTCAGACTCTTCCTGACAGTCAGTGTTCAAATGTTCTTTAGTCCTTTTACCTTTTCTTCTGATGGCAGCCCCTCAAAGGCTTCACATTCAAACTGGACACATCAGGAGAGCTGTGACTGATTCGGATGTGGGCAAGGGAAGTGCACAGTTATATTTCTCGCCCAATTGCCGTGGTATAAGCTCTTACACACGCAAACACACACACAAACCTGTGGTGAGCAGGTGAAAACTGGCTTGTGTTTCTCAGCTGACTCGGTCCAAAGGCCATCTAGAGGGCTATTACATAACAGGGAAATGTCCCGGCCCATGTTGTTCTGACATAATAAGGGATCAGTGGGACAAGCTAATGTTTGTTAAACATCACTTATGAGCAGCAGACTCATCCAACAGAGCAGGTCACACGGGTCAGGGAGACAAATGCAGCAAACCGTCCTGTCAGCTTCAGGTTATTCAGGTTTAGTGTGTCAATAGGTGAGAATGTGTGTGTAGCTACACCCTACGCTTATCGGGGAAAGGCCTCGGTTCAAACTGAACACAAGTTTATTGTCTGCAAAGGAAACAGGAGCAGTTAAGCTGTAAGATCCCTTCCAGCTAAAAGTTACTGGATTATCTGGTCAGTGCTACATGTAGGTCAGAGGGAGACCAGCAGTACCTCGCTGTCCTGGTTTTCACCCTCTCACCCCGGACTGTGGCTGGCCCTGGGCGACCAGAGAAACGTGTGCAAAAACTTGGTGTGCTGGTGTGTGGAGTCAAGTTACATGGAAGTAAACGGATGCTGCACAAAAACACGTTACTAATATGATATCGGATCTTAATGCAAGTGGTGCTCGCTGCAGAACAACAAAGGCGGAGCTGCACCAGAAGGTGGAGCTGCACCAGAGTCAGCCCCGCCCATTCCATCAGAGTCAGTCCAATGCCTTCCAGTTGTCAGACTTGATAGCATTCTGGAACCAAAGAGGGTGTTGTAGCTAAAAAATGCAAGATTGAGGACGGAGTTGAGAAGTGAATTGAACAGTTTTTGTAACGGTTCCATATAATTAAAAATCTAACTTTTGGGACTTTTAATCATGTTATATTGTCATTTCCTCATAAGAAACACGCCAAAGCCATTTTTGGCCTCATTCATGCATTTTCCTCCCATCTCAGCTTCAATTTGGTCTCCTCCCCCGAAGCGGGTCTGGTCTTGGTTCTCAAATCTGGATATTCTGTGAATTTTCTGACAAATTATTTCTGAAATGACTTCTACTGAGACACCGCCGAAAAACCATACAACCCATCTCAGAGACACACTGGCAAGCACAATTCGATGTACCGCCATGTGAGTTACAGATGTGGTGGTGTAGTGGTTATGGAGTCAGGTTGACATGCAGTTTTGCGCAGGTTCGCCTCCCATTAGTGTAAGTTTTATGTAGCTACACTTGCCAGTACTATGTTTACAACAATTTATTGGTATACCGTTTAACATATAATGACTAATGTGTTTATTTATTTATTTATTTGTTTATTTAGCCAGTGTGAGTCCATTTGTGAGCTGAGTTTCAACTAAAATGCTGTTTAGGAACGACCAAATTCAAAGAACTTTTAGAGACATAAATATTTTGCTGAAAACATTACAACTAAAATATGAACAAATTAAATGTTTCAGCTGGCTGAATAGATTGCTGACGACCCCACCGAGAGTCGAACCAGCATCAGCTGAGGGGAAAGCAAAGTTTAATTCAGACGATCTTGCCACTAGACTACCAAAGCCCATTCAAAAGTCTGACATGCTGTTATACGCCACTTCTGTTAGACCGGCTGTGGGCAGATATTCGCTGAAAGAAACCTTTTCATTTCGAGATATATTCAGACTTTGTCATGTAGCAAGTTATATTTATCTTGTTTAACTGGAGCATAGAACATAACATTAACGACTGTAAACTAGTAACAGCCGTAATTCATGTGGGTCAGGTCAGTTTGCGATAAAGTTGAAAACAAAAACGGAAGTCAGTGGGCTAGGCTGAGTTTGCGTGAATGGGCGGGGCTGACTCTGGTGCAGCTCCACCTTATGGTACAGCTCCGCCTTTGTAGGTCTGCAGCGAACACCCTCTCTCTTAATGGGCGCAATGTTGTAGTTCAAGGAACATTTAGTACTACCAAGGCCACTTTAGCTAATATATATGGGCCAAACTTGGATAGTAATGAATTCTTTAAGAAACTTCCGGATTTGAATCGTAGTCAACTTATTCTAGGTGGTGACTTCAACTGCTGTCCTAATCCATTTCTGGATTGCTTCTCAACAAGACTACAACCTATTTCCTAATCTGCAAAAGTGATCCAGTCATTTATGCAACAGTATGGAAACTCAAACGAACGGCATTTTTGCAACCCAGAACTCAGCAGTTTTCTTTTTTTTTTCTCCAGTACATGGTACGTTCTCACGGATAGATCTTTTCCTACTCGATAACCAACTTCTTTCTTTAGTTAGCTTTTGCAACTATGCCCTTAAAGTAATCTAATCATGCGCCTGTCATCCTTGATATAGCATTTCCGGACAGCCCTGCAACACAAACCCCATGGTGTTTTGACCCATCTTTACTCAGTGACACCGATTTTGTAAAACATATTAATGGTTGCATTGATTTTTATATATCAACCAATGTCACGCCAGACGTCACAACATCCACAATATGGGAAGCGTGCTAAACTGTTTTACGAGGCGAGATAATATCTTGTACAGTACAGAAAAATAAGAAAAACGTCAGGACCTTTAAAATGCCGTAGAAGATTTGCAAACTAAGTGTGCGGTATCTCCTTCAGCTATCCTCTTCAAGGAATTTAAATGCCTGTTTGCCTTCGCCCCCAAAATGCCTTGAAACGGCCCTGGGTGTGTGACTGAGTTCTGAAGGTGATCTGAATTGTATCAGATGTATAAATATGACATGCGTATAACTTATTTTTTTATACAGGTAAAAACGTGTAGTGGAGATAAATCTACCTACATTTTACTTTTCAACACTTTGTTTGTTTTCTTGTTTTTATTTAACTATTTCCTGTCCTGTCTGTCTCTCATCTTCCTGCATCTCCTCTAAACTCTCCAGAAAATCTGCTGCCTGGATTCTTACTTTTTCACCTCATCACTTACTTTTGAGCAGATCAAAGGGATCTCCTGACCGCAAAGCGGAGAGCGCGTTTCGATGCAGACTGGTGTCAGTGAAAGACTTTTTCATAGATGGTGTCCTGGCCTTTTTGCTCAACTATCTCTTAAATTTAACTTACTAAGCTCACACTTTTTTAGATGTTTATGTTTATTTACTTGGCAGATGCTTTTATCCAAAGTGACGTACAATTTATTTAACTTGTAGGGCATGTTGTGATCTGTGGGGGAAACCGGAGTACCCGGAGGAAACCCACGCATGCATGGGGAGAACACGCAACTCCACGCAGAAATGCCACAGCCGAGTTTCGAACCTGCAACCTTCTTGCTGCGAGGCAACAGTGCTAACCACTGCGCCACCATGCAGCCTAATAGTAGATTTCTGCAGGCAGGGGACTTTATGAATAGGCACTTCTCTGGTTCCCCCAATGTTCTTGAAGAAACACTGATTGATAAAATTATGACAACTAAGCCCTCCAAGAAAGGCGCAGTCTCAAGCATACATATGTGTAACTTTACCATAATAACAGACTACCTGTGCACCACCTGGTCTCAAGAACTTGGGGTAGATATAAACAGCGATCAGTTGCGGTCTACCTTAAAACAAACTCATTCTTCATCAATCTGTGCAAGGCACTGCATCCTTCAATGCAACGTGGTACAGAAGGTGCACTGCTCTAGTAGTAAGCTGGCTCGGATTTTCCCTGTTTAAGGTGTAACCTTGGCCCGGCCAACCTTACACATATGTTTTTGACTTACCCTGTTTTATCAATGCTCTGGGAATTCAATTTCAGCTTTCACTTCTGTAAAGATTCTGCAATCTTCTAACTGCCTTGTTTGATATCCTGCCCATGGACCGTGTCCTACCATCCTACTTTGCTGACTCGGTTAGCTTCCTTACTCTACTTGCCAGAAGAATCAGTCTAATGCACAGGAAGGACCCACACCACCCTACCACTTCCCAGTTGATTAAGAGACATTATTTATTTTATAAAATTGGAAAAGATTAAGTATCCTCTCAGAGGCTCGGATATGGTATATCAATGGTAGATATATGTTATATGGTTACCCTTGTAAATTATATTGGAAAACTCAAACTGGACGTGAACTCCTGACATATAAAAGTTGTTTGTGGTCCTTAGATATGTACCTAATGTCCCGATTCTCTATATATGATGCTCTTACTGTCATTATTATTGCAAGGCACTTTTTATTTCTTTATTGTATCTATTTATTTATTCATGTAAGTATTTTTTCTTTTTGTTGTCACTATAAGATGGGGAGAAAATAATAAACCATACACAAAAAAAGAAGTAAACAGATGCACACACACATACACACACACACTAAAACTGCATCTCAATTCAATTCAAAGATACTTCATTAATCCCAGAGGGAAATTAGAGTTTCAGTACACACAATTCTGAGATCAGACATACATAAGTAGACACATGACAAGACTTGGTGACTGTGGTCGTTCGCAGCCCGAGTCGTGCTACCTTAATAGAGATCAGAGGGTTTATATATGAGGACTGAGTCAGGTGGAGGAAAAAAGGCACTACAGAGTTACCCTCCACAGGGAGGGCAGCTTTGCTATGCAAAAAACACCTCAGACAGAAATGCAACAGACTTCAGACATTACTCAACATAAGTGTCCACTAGGTGGGGAGGTAGGGTTGGGGATTCTCCACACATCAGTGCATGCAGCCGCGATAAGCAGCGCTCGTCACCTCCGTTTGGACAGGGGAGGGAGGTATTTGGGTTTAGAAAGCACAGTGACTCCTGAAAACGATTCAACGGCCTTCACCGGTCGCAGTCCCGCCCAGGCTGGGATAGGGAGACAGAGTTGCGATGGCACCGGCAGCATTCCACATTTCTTCTGAGGGGGAGTATTCACTTCAGCCTCACAGGCTCAAGGGCACCAGATTCAGATAAGAACTTGCTTTGGGGCCAGACAGAGATAATTTCCTCTCTGTCTTAAAGTTCCGTTGGTCCTCAACCCCTCTAAATGCAATAATGGTGTAATTAATCTATCCCAATCCGTGCTGATACGTCAACTTTCTCCTTGATGGAATCCACCTTCTGTGCCAGAGTCTGAATCTCAGCCAAACTTCCAAGCTTACGACTCATCTCGACAATTATATGAGTCTGCGTTCACAGCACAGCGTAATCCATCCCTGAGCTCCGGGATTGAGCCAGTATTCCTCGACAGCTCATTAATTTTCCGGTAAGCCAGGTAAGCACTCAGGCCAAAAAGCAAGAAACCTGACACCAACACCACGAATATCCAGACGTCTTCAGAATCCTCTACAGACAGTTGACAGAGGCAGATCAGGTTCCACTGTTTCCAGGAGTCCATGATATACCCAGCAGGCTCTGTCCCAGAGGGGCATCCGGGAGCCCCTTCTCCCGTTCTCATCATTGGAAAAAATGCTGTCAATCGCGTTGAGAGACCAACGGACCAGGTCCATTTTTAATAATTTCCAGAAAAAATGCAGAAGCGCCGTACACCCAAAGACCAAGAGCCTTGGGGATAAGATAGGGAGGAGAGGAGGAAAAAAGCATCTGTACTTTCCAAGAGCTGGAAGAATCATCTAGTGATGATTTTGATTTTCTACAAGTCTTTACAATGGTTTATCACATTTAAGCATCTGTGAACATTTATCATTGATGACTAAAACAATTATTAATTAAAAGTCTAATCAGAGATGGGTGACGCTGCAGCGTTTCGGACTTTTATCAGTTCTAGGATTTCCTGTGAAGACGAGTGTATTTGTTAGTCAAACAAGACGAGCTGCTACCAGGAGTCAGCTGATACAACAGACGCCGCATGCGCCTCCTCGGTGTCAGGAGGGCAGAGTGAACAAACGACAGCTCAGCTGCTGAAAACCTACCGAAGCACAGAGCCCAGAGCTTTATTATGTAGAAAACACCTCAGACTTCACGCTGCTTTAGTTTGTCTTTGTTCCATCGAGACTCTTTAGCTCCTAAAACACTTGAATTAAAAGAAACTTATACAAGATGGCTTCCAAAAATAAAATTACCTTCATATGTTCACAAGTCTTTTATTTCTCAGCTTCAGTGGAAACTAGAAATAACTAAAACAATAAACATTTTTATTTTATGTCCACCAAAACTGCTTTATGTGATGCAGATGTGACCGTTTATCAGGTCCATGATGCTTCTACTCAGCTTCAGACTCCATCTTTCAACAGCGCCATCCAGATTCCTAGGTTTGCTATCCTAACCCTAATCCATGTTTCTGTATTCAAGGATTCAAGAACAGCACAAACATGGAGAAACAGACAGACAGGAAAACAATTACATACCGGTTCTTTTCCATTTCATTGTGTGTAGACCTGCAGAAACAAAATAAAACAACGTCAGAAGCAAAATAACATGATACTAATAATAAAACAGGTTAGTGTTCCAGGAGCTCTGGGCTGTACTGCAGGCCTTTTGCTCTTTATGTTTATAAATCAGTTGATTTGACCTTTAATTAAACTAAACAAATCATCCAAGCAGAATACAAGCAATAATTAATGAGCAAGGCCACATAATGCATGTAGTAAATATATATATCTTCATATATTGTAGCACAGCGGATAATTGCATTTCATAAAATACATTAATTAATATATTTTATTGGTATAATTGTAAAAATATATTCTGCTACATTTATTGGAACATACGGAAAGCTGCAACTCCTTATAAACTATCACACACACACACACACACACACACACACACACACACACACACACACACACACACGCCAGTATATCTCCCAATATATATTCATACACAATATGATATTTTTATACTATGATTTAGTTTATTAAAAACATAAAACAAAATAAATGAGTGCAAAATTACTTTAATATATTGCTTCATCTTATGTAGGATAGTAGATGAATATAATGCATAATAGATTTTATTGCTATATTATTCAGTCATTTACAAGAACATATTGTGCAACATATATCTGAATATAAAGAAAGCAGCAAGTCCTTATATATTATTACAAATATTGTATATATTGATATTGATTGACATTGATATATTTGCCAGTATTATCCTGGCAAATACATTTTACTATGATATAAATAAAGTTTTACAGTAAATCATTCATCATAATCCATTGATAAACAGTATGAGCTGTAATTTTATCCTATTAATAAAGACAAAACAGAAATTCAAACATTATGAAATTCAATGTATTGTTAATAAATATATTTTTCAATATATTTTTCTGTAAACAGAAAGCTTTAATCTACCGTGGGCCATGAAAGACTCTATAAAACATGCATTTATAATGAATGACTAAACGAGCCGTATTTAAGAAGAAGCAGCTGAGGAACTGTATCTGTTAACCAGGTGTGTACTCAGGTTAAAACCCCAAACCTAAATAATCCTAATTTAGATTAAGAGCTATGATTTTACTGCTTCTGTGAAAAACATTTGTGTTTTCACCAAATTGACCAGGTGACTTCTGCACTAACCCTGCTGCAGAGGATGCAACGATTTTATTCTGTAATAGATACCTTATCGCTCTGGTTATCTTCCTGCACCAAGGTCCTTTTTGCCGTGTTTGTTTTAATTGAGCGGTGAAGGGGGGGACCTGTTAAAGCCCTACTTTTGCATACAGAGACACGGCAGAGGCCTGAGTGTAAACATAGCAACAGTAACCAAGAAGCAAAGGCTAGGGTAGGCAGGCCTCTAACCCTCCGTTCAACGTACAGTTTGTTCTGAGCAGGGTGTGTGTGTGTGTGTGTGTGTGTGTGTGTGTGTGTGTGTGTGTGTGTGTGAGGTAAAATGAGAGATGGAGATGTGATAATAGCTGGAGGACTCCTGCACTGCAGTAGCTCACATTCACACAAACGCTATCAGAGCAGACGCAGCTACAAAGTCAAGTCAAGTTTTGGAATTTTGGAGAAGATTTGTTGTCTGACCTGTGGAACAGAGGTGTAAAAGACACTAAGACAGGGGGTGAGGGGTGAGTGCAGCATATGAAGATCCTCCCCCATCATTCTTAACGTCTTCTCCACCTGACCCCTGAACCCCCCCACCCCCCCTTGCACTCCCGAAATAACCTCAGCGTCCTCAGCAGTGCTGGACCCTGTGCTGTCACCGTTCTAACTCAGTCGCTTCCACGCAAACAGAAGTTGTTTCCACATTCAACATCTTCCTGTCACAAATACCCTCAGATGACGAGTAAAGAAAGAAAAGAACGAGGCTGGGAGCCCACCCTGTGTGTGTGTGTGTGTGTGTGTGTGCGTGCGTGCGTGCGTGTGTGTGTGTGTGTGTCACTGAAGGTGCCAGTGTACTTGCCTGTGCAGGGCACACAGCCAGCAGTGACATAACAGCGCTGGCAGACAACAGATCCTACGTGTTCAGGCTCGAGTTCTGGCTCTGGAGTGTGTTGTCTCCTGCTCTAATCTCACATCCACCTGGCCACCATCACACTCCAGCTCATCTGATGTCAGGGCAAGTTGTGGAAGAAAGGAGTTCTGCATTCACAACCCTAACCTGAGCTGTAATCTGTCCTAATCCGGGTTTTTTTTCGTGTCACTGATAGTTTGGTCACTGACCACGCCTGAACCCATCACAAACTAAACAAATGGTCTTGTGCTAAACTGTAAAAGTTTTTAAACTTGTATTCTCTTGTTCTAACACACGTGTTTCCTCTGCATCCATGTAAAACGGCAGTGAGGTGATAGCTTCACACGGTACATTACCTGGTAAATGGGGAAAAGCAGTAGATGTAAAGGTGCTTTTTAATTCTGGCCTTAATAACGTCACATACGGAGCACACATACTCTTCACCTGCAAGTTTTAACAGATTCTGGAGATCACTGAGCAGGCTTGTTCATCTCTATGTCCTAAATGGGAGAAAACCGGACTGGTCACACTGGACTGTTCCAGAACCATTCCTGTCATTTGGCTCAGGGAGATCCTTCCAGATGATCCTTAATTAACCCCATAATCCTGAACTATACATGAAGATGGACATAGACAACTATGTTCACCAAGATACTCTGAAGCAACATGCACAACTGGCAGGGGGTGTCTTCTTTCTTTGTGTTTGGATTGAAGGTGCTGGTTCTCTCTGCTGAATACCAAATGCTGGAGGAATCGGAGAGCACAGAAACATGGAGGAGAGGAGGATGGAGGAAGAGAAATGGTAGGAGTGCTACAGAGAGAGAAGAAGATGAAGGGGAACCACCACTACTCACACATGTGTGTGCAGCAGAGAGATCCCCTCCCCCTCTATTCACACATTCAAGTGTCAGGAAGCAGCAGAGAATTTACATCCAATGGCTCCGATACACAGATAAACATGGCAGCTCAGCATTTTACGAACTAAAGATATATAACCTGCTATTGATTCACCCTTTCATCCAGATGAAGATTCATTCATTCATTTATTCATCAGTGTTGCTGGTCTGCCTATTTATTAATTATTTGACCAAAGCAGAACATTCAGACTACAAGCATGGCTGCCATCCTCTAAAGGCGCTCACAGACAATGACAAAGTCATGTCAACTTAAAAAACACTCAATGGGCCAAAGCGAGAAACGCCAGTTGGTCCCATCAGTATATTAATACGATCCCAGTTAAATGCATGTTCACGTCTCCATGTGCGACTCGTCTCTTACCAAACATGGTGGCAACAAACCCGTCACCATCGTGACTGATGTAATGTTGGTGGACGGCGTGCAAACACTACAGTTTTGACAAATACAGCCCCACTTCAGATAAACAGGAAGCTGTGCCAGACCTTGTGTCCACAGTCATCATTATAACCAGAGCTTTAACCCTAACCCTTCAAGTCACTCAAATACGGGACAGAAGCATCGGTGATGCTTTTATATCGCTGCATAGATTCATGGTTTTTTGTATTGAAATCAGAAAAATACAAAAGAACTAAACCACTACACGTTACTAATGCTCAGTGTTATGGTTACGCTTGAGAATTAATCCTCCGTTTAAACACCCGGCAGCTTATCGGTCTGCAGTTCCTGGGTTTCGACAACGAGAGCACCAGTGAAGTTCACCCTTTACTATGAACAGGGTTATTTACTGGTGAGCGAGGAGGACCCCAACAAGGTTTCTCTGCAGCTGACGAGTTGAGCATTGGCAGAGACAGCAGGTTCTCCTGCTGCGCCTCCTCGTTGCCAGAGTCAGCACTTGAACACACCTGAAACAGGAGACTCGGCTGCTAGCTCAAACATCTCGTGATCTTTACGTGAACACATGACTTAAAAGAAGTTAGTCTATACATCACAATGTAAACTAACGCAGCTGTAACAGAAGCACTGTGTGAATAAAGTTGGTTCACTTGTTTTTAAACAACACAGCTTAGCCTAAAAACTCTTGTGCTACAAATTAAACAAACCCCTAGATGGTTGGGGATGAGGTCCTGACCCAAGTGGAGGGGTTTATGTGTCTCTGGAGGTTACGTTCACGAGTCAGGGAAGGATGGAGCGTGAGATCAACAGACGGATCGGTGCTTGAAACCTGGTGATGCAGGCATTGTACTGATCTGTCGCAGTGAAGAGAGCTGAGCCAGACGCCAAAGCTTCGATTTACCAGTTGATCTACGTTCCTACCCTCTCTTATGGCCACATGCTCTGGGTAGTGACAGAAAGAACACGATCACAAATACAAGCAGCCGGCTGGGCTGGGCTCTCCCTTAGAGATAGGGTGAGAAGCCTGGTCTGGGAGGGGCTCGGAGTAGATCCGCTGCTCCTCCACATCAAGAGGAGCCAGTTGAGGTGGCTCGGGCATCTAGTTAGGATGCCTCCCTGGTGAGGTTTCCGGGCACGTCCAACTGGGAGGAGACCTAAAGGAAGACCCAAGACACACTGGAGGGACTATGTCTTTAAACTGACCAGGGAATGCCTTAGCTCCTTTTAGAAGATACACTGTGCCAGAAAATCAGCATACTACTGCTGGACAGTGTGTCTTATGAACACGCCATGGCAGCATGGCACTGAAGGAATTTGGCGACATTCATTCCACCATGCTTGGTAGTAATCTTACCGCAACACCGGACTAGTGATGCAGATTTCACCTTGGCACAACAAAGGGAGGTGTCATGATAACATGGGAAGTTACTGCAGAGCTCCGGCCGGCAACTATATTGTAACAGAAAGTAAACACGAGCCGTAAGTTTTGCTTTTGTAAATAGAATCAGCTGAGATGATAACCTGGAGCGTCGCGGAGCTCCAGGAGCTTCTCTCCGTTAGAGCTGGAGCTCCGATCACCAGAGACAGCACGGGGACTGTGGGGGACAGAAACCTTTATGATTGGCTTGTGAGCGTGGCAGCTCAGAGACCGCCCCCATATCCCCTTTATACTTATACTGCCGTTGTGTAATCTTTTGCAAAAAGGACACAGTTGCACAACACTATCACCACGGTCTGACCGCTTATAAACGACCTACAGATCCTTGATGCTGCCATGGCGTTGGGGCAAATAAGCGCCATTCTTTTCCAAAAGAGGCTCTTGGGATTCCCCTGGAGGAGCTGGCCCAGGTAGCTAGAGGGAGGGAAGCCGGGGCCTCTTTTCTTAGGCTGCTGCCCCCACGACCTGACTCCGGATAAGCAGAGAAAATGGATGGGTGGACTTGGACTGTCTATGCCTGTGTTTAAAGTAGAAGTAGTATTTCCACCATTAACCAAACAAGCTAACGCTCACACATCAGAGTGCCGACTAAAACGACTCTTCTGGTTTCAAGCTCTGGATACACAAACATCCATAAAGGTGAGTGGCTTCACCAGGACCAGCCTCCCAGTAAAATGTCTCGTTCAGTCACCTTGGCTGACCCACTTCGCCTCCGCCAGTGGCCACTGACTTTCAACCAAACTGATATTTGATGCTGTCAGTCACTCAATTTACAGAACACAACACAAAGTCTAAAAATAATATTCACACAACACACAGTCACTCACACAGATCACATTAGACCTTTCTGGTGTCAGACAGGAAACGGCACCAAAACAAAACAAAACGCAATAAATAAGGAAGTTTCAACAGAGCCAAGCACCAAGAAACACTCAGGCCATGAGGATAGGTCTTCTTCTCTTTTCAAATATTACATGTTACATAAAATATGTGCCAAAATAATAGAATCTGGTTAAGGTAGTAGCTCTATCATTTAAAATATGCTCTTTTGTTTAACTGAAGTGAAATAAAGTGGGCAGAATTATTGCTAGTTTTTAATGAGCCACAGAAAGCATTTAGAAAACTGGAGTTCAGACGACTTCAAATTCAACTCAAGGCTAATGATTAACAGTCAGATCCACTGCATCCAATATGAGGAAGTGTTAATCATGTTAGTATGTAACCTGACTAAATGAGTTCCCATCAGAAGATAAACTGCATTTACCTGATGACTGCCTGGGCCGCTTTAACACGATAAAAGCTGAACTTAAGATAAAACAGAGCTGTAAGTTCTCGTGTTAATGCAACTCAATAATAGAGCATTTACTGGGTCTTCTGCTGTCTGTGAAATCGGATGAAAGCCTTGGTTATTCTTTAAACGTGATAGGAGTCAACCCTTTAACCCAAGCGTCCTGGCTGTGTGCAGCACCCCCCCAGGTTTTCAATTCAACAAGCTGAGTATGCCTTTACCTGCTACTTGTGTTTTTCTTGCTTTTGCTTTTCCTTTTCAAGCTTTCCCTCTCTCTGCTGCTGATGAAGGGTGGCATGGAGGCATAGCCGTGTTCAGCTTCTGCAAGCAAATAAACAACAGTGGTCACATGTCCTGTTATCTGCAAACATAGCCAGGGTGGGAGACACGAGATGTTGCACACATCCCCATCTGCATCATCTTACATCCAATGTGTTATGCTGGGATGCATGCATGGAATGAACGGATTTAATAATGCAGTATCTTTAAACAGTGCCCCCCCACCCACCCTCACAGCTTGGACAATGATGTCATCCTGAACTACGATAAACCCTACCAGCAAACCACAACAGAAGGAAAGGAGGAGCTTGCAACTAAACATTGTGTTCCTATATTTTTAATAGCATTTGCATGATTTCTCCTTTCATAAAAGATGCACAATGCACGTTAATCACTGCACCATTCATATTTTATAAATCCTATTTATTGTCATCATCATAGTCAACGATGAACACCTGGGTTAAGAACAGGATGTGCAACTTAAGAATATAAAACCTATTTGCCGGACGCATAAAGAGCCCGATCAGCGTGATAATGGGCAGACATGAACGAAGTGGGAATGTGTTGTTTTTTAACAGCATAGAATTAGAATTAAAATATACTTTACCTCGTTCCCTGCGATCGAGGTACTCTGCTGCTTCGATCAACATCTGCACCATTTCGATCGACGCCATTTTCAACAATAACACTAATAATATTACAATAATCCAACGAGGGATTCCGTTACTGTAGTCACGCTTCTATTTCTGAACTCTTGGGTTCCCTGTTGTTCTCACTTATTGTTCTAAAATGTTGTTTTCGAGTTGCTTCTGCAGGATTTCAATCAATCGATTTTTAAAATAAAAGGTCCCGATAAAAGACGTGGAAAGCGAAACTGGTTTCTCCTATATAAAAAAACAGCTTTAAAGGCTTGGTGGTAGCCTTTTAGCCACGGTAGACGCTAACACTTCCCCACAGCTAAGATTATACCTTTAAACCATTTGATTTGGGTGACTTAGTATCACTGGTTAGACGAATCTCTCTTCAAGAAATACAGATGGCTGTTGATAAAAACGAAACAAAAAATCGATAGTATTTTCTGACTAGTTTTAGGAATAACAACAAAAAGTTGGCAAACGTTAGCGACTGACTACAAACGACTTTAGGTTCAAGTCATCAGCCAAAAAACAAAAAGATGCTGTTAGGCTGGACGCACTTGCCGGAAATCAGGAATATTTTAAAAAGATGAACTAATTCCTGGATTATCTTGACGATGCAATCCAGCCGTTTTGGTTCCAGACTTTTTGGCTAGCTGGTTATGTACTGGTTATCACTAAAAACGCGTGCCTCGTCTAGCTGAATGTAACGACTGACACAGAACGGCGGAAATTTGTCAAAGTGCATCCAAAATAGAGGCTTATGTGGATAGCAGCTCCCAACTGTACTGTAACACAAAGCCGCTGTGTGCTGTCACATGATTGGATGTTGACTATATCCACTCCAGCTTTTATTGGCTGTCTAAAACATCAATGACTCAAAGGGATCGACCCACACTGCAACTGATAACCGTCCACGCCATTTTGGTTCTTAAGTGAACTAGACCGATGTCTGTGGACTAGACAGTAAACAACTAGGGAGCCATAATGGACGGCTTTTCTCAATACTGAATTCACGTTCTGTGATTGGCTGTTTTCAGGTAAACTTGTCAGCTATTGGCTCCGATGCCCACGAGCTCACGAAAATGTCAACGTCCCTTTAACAGAAGCCACGCCTCCCTGCCATGCTGTTTCGTGGTGTACGGCTGTGATTGGCTCTCGTGGTGTTGTTTGCCTCACTTCTTCCTTCTACGATTGGTTTGATAGTCCCTTTACTTTTCCTATCACAACCTGCAATGTGCGCGCAAGCGCACTTTCACAAACTTTTTAATAGAAACTTTATTACTCACATACACACACATTAACTTGTTACTCTGTGAAAACATCTAGACTGAAATATCAACGCACGTACCAGCGCGCCGGGTGGACGGAGCTTACGCAGTGTTACGAGTCCAACACGCCCACCATAGTAGGTTTTATGCAGGAATCTATCTGAATAGAATTTATATGTATACATTTCTAGCAGTGCAATAATCTGCTCAATCAATCTGACTGACCTCCGTCGCCGCTCATCACTTCCGCCAGGTTCATTCGCCGGCACACTGAAAAGAAGCGGACCCGCATTCAAAAAAAGTACACAATGTTCCTGAATGCAATCAACGTGAAACGACGAAAAATATGTTAACAAAACAAACAAAAAAAAAAAAAAAAAAAAAAAGAAAGAAAAAAAGAAAAGAAAAGAAACCGAGACAACTCCTTTATCATTCTCGTGCAACGAAAAGTACCTTCCAGGTACTCTTATGCACCAAAAATCCAAACCCTAATAAAAAATAAATAAAAAATGCAAGAACATTTACAACACACACTTCTGTTGTTTGAAACTTCAATAAAGTTAAACTTTTATTTAATCTATCTTTAAAGCTCCGCTTTTGCATAGATGTGTGGGACTGTGAGATGCTGCAGTAATCTGACAAAAACTTTCACATTTACAGAAAACTCACAATATGTGAAGATCTTTTGACACATTTGAGTTTTCAACTGGACTAGTGGCTCCAGCCGATCTCAGGAACGACCCCAGGTATCTCTGTCCAGAGGAGACATTGGATTAGACGAAGCTCCCTGGTCTCTGGTACTAGTGACGACTCCTCAAATACATCAACACAAATTGACATGTTTGTGCAGATCTGGGCAGAAAAAGAAACACATGCTCTACATAATCAGCACACCATCAATTTCAAAGAGTTTATTTCCAACAACACGTAAAAAGCACAGCAACAAAAACTAAATAACTGAAGGAACAACTACATGTTGAGTGATAATATATACACAGAACTGCTGCATCACATTTAACAGCATGTAATCCATGTCCTCCCCTTGCTGGAAAAAGGAGGAAATGCAGCGTGACATTTTCAAGCGATGAAATCCAGCGGCCTGTTGAATCCTCCCTTTCTGTTCATGTACTGCCTGTAAAAACATTTAGAACAACAGTGCATCACAACTTCCCTCTCAACACTTGCAGATTACATCATCAAGAGTCAATAGGAGAGCAGGATTCTCTGCAGAGAGACACCTGCTGACGTGATTGGCTACTTTAATAGTGGTTGCTGCTTGTAATGCCAATTTCCCAACAGGATAAAACTTTGTTTATTAAAAATTAGCTGCTTCAACAATCATTTTAAAAGTCGCTCTGCTTAATGTGCTATGCACAAAATTCTCCATGACACCGCTAAACTTCAGTATTTGCAGGCTAACTTGATATTTTTCTCTGTGAACGTACCTGTACTTTCTCTTCATGCTAACGTTGATGGCAAATGCATTAACTGATCCATCTGTTTTCTTCCCCTGTGGGAAAACAATGTTCAATCACAAACAGAAATACATGCTGCAGATGCTATCCTGATGTGGTCTATTACATTTACAGTTCATCAATCAGCAAACGCTACTAGACAGTGGCTGATGGTGCACTTCCTGTCTTGTGTCGTTTTCTGAATGTCAAACAGTCTTAAAACTGCGAAGTATCAGCAAGCATGAAGCCGTCGTGGTGAATGGCCACAACTCAGGAACACAGCGCCACCTGGTGGCTGCATGCACACATTTTTCACTCACTTTAGAAGAATCAAATGAAGAAAATCCCATTAACTTCATCATTTCAATTTCCTCCTCCGTTTTGCCCTGCATGTCCTCTGCTGTAAAAACAGAAAGAATATCTGATTTAACTCATTGTTTAAAGACGTTTATAAATGTCCAGCAAACTGAACAAAGGATTTCTTTCTGAAAACAATCAGCAACACAAAACCTGAGATCTGGATGGGCTTTGAAGACTTGTCTTTCACTTCTTTGCGCTCATCATCACGTCTGTCCTTCTGTCTCATGGGAGACGACGAGGAAGAGCGGTGGCGCCTAGGGGGAGACCTGTCCAAAGAGCATAAAGACGGCTGCAGGACAAAGGATCACAACAACTGAGGAAGGAAACATTATTGTCTAAGAAAGGATAGAAGGGTTCATGTCTACAGGCTAAAACAGGAAAATGAGAATCTGGTGCAAAAGTCCATTCATGTCAGTAATCCAGCTCAGACTGAGAGACCATCTAAAGGCTCAGGAACCTTTTGCTGTTCTGGATTCATCAGCTGATCAGAGTGCGACAACTTGAGTCTAGAACATTGATCCTTTTCACAATATTCTAATCATCTGAGATTTTGAATGGGGGGTTTCATCAACAAATAAAGGCTGAAACATCTGGATTTGCATGGAATGACTGTCTCATAGATTAGTTTCACCTTTTAAGTTGAATTAGTGAGATTAACAAACTTTTGCTCCATATTCTAATCCTCTGAGTTTCACTTGTATGTGTGCATGTTGCTTTTTATCAGGGGGACAAAAACTCACCTTGAACGCCTCCTGTGTGGAGAACGTGAACGAGATCTGCGTCGGTCTCGCTCCCGATCTCTAGAGCGAGAGCGGTCCCTCTCCCTCCGCCTTCGCTCATGCTCACGTGAAGTAGAGCGAGATCGTCTTCTCTCTGATGCGTAGGTCATGAAATCAGAATGTTAACTAAATAACAAATGATGTCCCTTGCCAGTATAGTCATGTTGTAAAGGGGCAGCAGTAGCTCAGGTGGTAGAGCGGGTTGCCTCATGATCGGAGGGTCATGGGTTAGATTCCAGCTCCCGCCAGGGGTATCCTGCTGTTGTGTCCTTGGGCAAGACACTTCACCCAACTTGCCTGTGTTAGTGGTGGTCAGAGGGGCCGACGGCGCCAAATGGCAGCCTCGACTCGGTCAGACCGCCCCAGGGCAGCTGTGGCTACAAGTAGCTTACCATCACTAGCAGTGTGTGAATGTGAGAGTGTGTGAAAGCGTCTTTGGGTGTCTAGAAAAGCGCTATATAAGTTCAATGCATTATTATTAAATAAATTCTGTAGAACACACACACACACACACACACACACACACACACACACACACACACACACACACACACACACACACACACACACACACACACACACACACACACACACACACACACACATACACACACACACACAAGTATAAGGAAGACTAAATTACTGAAATACTTCAACAACTGATTTGATGCTAGTCCAACAAAAAGACTATTTTATGTCTTCATAACCACTTTTTACAGTTGAAGCCAAACGTCTGTGTCACTGATGCAGAACTAAGACAGATGTGGTCATTCAGTAACTTTAGATCAGTGGGGTCTGACCAGCGTCCACAGGGGTCCCTATCTTGAATGTCTGAGTTGCTCCACCACACCTGAGCCATTGCTTCTTTCACCTGTACTGCAGGCCTCAGGCTCTACAGAATGCATGTTGTGTTGGATCAGAGAAACGTCTAAATCATGCAGGATAGCTGCCACAGAGGACCAGCATTGGAAATCACTGCTCCAGATAGCTGGATGACTGGATTTTTCACACATCACTTCTGTGAAGGGGTGCAGCTGGAATCAAAAGGACTATTTTCTCCAGAGCATTTCTTTCCCATTTATCTCACTAATAACTGGTTTTCTTACATCTCCACAGTTGTCAGCAGGACTACCTTCGGAGCTCTTGCATGTGGAAATCCCCCCCCCCCCCCCCCACCACCACCACCACTCCTCCGAGTTCTCATTTTTACTCAACTTTATATGTTTAAGCAAATGATTGTTCACAAAAACTGTTCCAGTTATTTTACAATGTGTTAAATAAATTAAAATTTCAGCATCCTTCTGTGTTTTGTTGTTAGATTCTGGGTAAAAACTTAACTCTTATGAAAAGTACAGGTTTTGTTATTGAGATGCACAAAAAAACCACGTGTTGTAGCTATGAAGGTATAATGACTTTTGAACTATCTACACTACTTTTGAAAGGGGAAACTTTCCCTGATTTAGTACTGCATGAAAGCCTTTATGCTGTAGATGAAAATCCTTGTTTATAAGTGACATGAAGGAATGGCTTTATTTTAATTTGCAATTTTAATAGTTAATCGTCCAGTTATCAGGGATAAATTAGTTTATTCTAAATAGGAATTAGTTGAAGTCTAAGCTTATTTTGTGCATCCCATCATAAGCATCTTGTTATATTGAGACTGTTCTCCGCTCCATCTCCTCACGCTTAGACTACTGTAACTCTCTTTTCACGTGTCTGAGCAGAACCTCCCTGAACCGTCTGCAGGTGGTTCAGAATGCCTGTGCTCGGCTTCTGACCAAGTCCTCCAAACACACCCACATCACCCCGCTTCTCCTCCAGCTTCACTGGCTGCCAGTCAACTTCAGGGTTCATTTCAAGATCCTGGTTCTGGTCTATAGGGCCTTACATGGACAAGCACCATCTTACATTGGTGATCTTCTTAGTCCCTACACCCCCAGCAGGTCCCTGAGGTCCAGTGATCAAAGCCTGCTGGTTGTGCAGCACCAGGCTAAAGACCAAAGGTGACAGATCATCTGCTGCTGTGGCCCCCAGACTCTGGACCTCTTTCCCCCTGAGCCTGAGATCAGTGGACTCAGTGGTCTCCTTTAAAAAGCAGCTGAAAACTCACCTGTTCAGGCTGGCTTTTGTGTGACCTTCATCACCACCCTCTCCATGTTCTGCTCTACCAACTCCGCCTTTCCCAGGATCCACCAATTTCCCACTTTCCTATTCATTTTCTCACATTTTTTATTCACAATTATTTTTCCCCTTCATTTTTAACCATATTTTAAATCATTTTTTAGAAAATGTTTTTGTTCTTGTGAAGCAGCTTGTGATTTTTATCTTGAGAGGCTCTATACAAGATACTTTTATTTCTTTTTTTTTTTTGTCCTTTCTTTAAATTCATGGGCAACTAAACAAGATTAAAAATTAAAATAGTTAAAACATCAAGAACTAGAACTGTGAGCAGTTATCAACGGGTTCTAAGCCAACCTGCGCCCGTCCCCCACCTGGCGCCTTGGAGGGTAGTAGAGGCGCACATATAAAGTTATTGACTGCAGGGAGTTATTTGATCTACGCAATAGCGCCACCTAGGTGTTTCGGGTTTGAATTTTTGAATCCGAGTAGGTAGGGATTTTCTATCAGACTGCCATGTCCGATTTTTTTCTGGCTCCTGCGCCCATACGGATTTAGCGGAGAAGAATAATACTGAAAAATAATGAAAAATCCGTACAAACACAACAGGGTTCCCTGCCCTTTGGGCTTGGAACCTAATTGGGGCAGCAGTAGCTCAGGTGGTAGAGCGGGCTGCCTCATGATCGGAGGGTCATGGGTTAGATTCCAGCTCCCGCCAGGGGTATCCTGCTGTTGTGTCCTTGGGCAAGACACTTCACCCAACTTGCCTGTGTTAGTGGTGGTCAGAGGGGCCGACGGCGCCAAATGGCAGTCTCGCCTCTGTCAGACCTCCCCAGGGCGGCTGTGGCTACAAGTAGCTCACCATCACTAGCAGTGTGTGTGAATGTGAGAGTTTGTGAAAGCGTCTTTGGGTGTCTAGAAAAGCGCTATATAAGTTCAATGCATTATTATTATTATTAATTACGAGAAGATGTGAGAAAATATTTGATGTGACTCTCTTAGTGATTCAAAACTGATGAAAACAATATGATAATTTGATTTCTACAATATAAACTAACTAGCTCAGAACTGCCATGGTTTATTCTGGTTCGAGGAAACTAAACAGAATTTCAGAAGTTGCTGGTTTGACGACATTTATGAGATCTGAGAAAATCTCATCAAAATAGGCATGAGCTGTTTGAACGGCTCAGCGGACCAGGGCACCGGGCCTTTATGATGCGCGGATCTAGAAGCTTCTGGGGACCTACAAGTCTTTCATTTGAGGTATTTGAATGACTAAAAAAAACAATTAGGAAGTAAAATGTGTTCGCTGGCGATTAACACCTTAGCTAGTCGTAGTTTAAACATAGAAACACGCTTTTAGGACATTATTTGACTATAAGAACGATCGAAATAAGCTAACAAATCGTTAGCCAGTTCAAGCTTCTTACCTCGTCTAGGCGTTCGACTGCGGCTCCGACCCATTTTTATAAGCAGACCAAGTGCAGCTTATACCGCTCGTTGATTAAAAAATAGTTAAATTGTGTTTCTACACAGAGAACCAAACAAAAAGTCTAACAGTCAGTGATCAGAGTTCTAAATAACCAAGAACTTCCTTTATCACTGCGCACGCTTCCGCTAACGGATATGAAGCAGAGCGCCCTCTGTTGGGCTGGATGACTCAGCTGGATAAAACCACAAATCACCACATATTCACATCATCTATCTATCTATCTATCTATCTATCTATCTATCTATCTATCTATCTATCTATCTATCTATCTATCTATCTATCTATCTATCTATCTATCTATCTATCTATCTATCTATCTATCTATCTATCTATCTATCTATCTATCTATCTATCTATCTATCTATCTATCTATCTATCTATCTATCTATCTATCTATCTATCTATCTATCTATCTATCTATCTATCTATCTATCTATCTATCTATCTATCTATCTATCTATCTATCTATCTATCTATCTATCTATCTATCTATCTATCTATCTATCTATCTATCTATCTATCTATCTATCTATCTATCTATCTATCTATCTATCTATCTATCTATCTATCTATCTATCTATCTATCTATCTATCTATCTATCTATCTATCTATCTATCTATCTATCTATCTATCTATCTATCTATCTCCACCCACCACCAGTGTTGGGCAAGTTACTTCAAAACTGTAGTGCATTATTTACAGTTTTTCTCAGTCGCTTTGGTGCGTTTCTCAGAACACTATTAACATTTGCACAGCAGTTAGTGCATTTCTCAAAACAATTAGTGCAAACTGCAAAACCTAGAGAATAGCCTGCAAAAGCACGTCACATGCTCAAAATTGATAATCCATTCCTCAAAAGCAAGTATTCATGTCAATGAAACTGTCAGTGCTATCAAAATGAAAAGTCTTGACACCATCTTTATGAACAAGATAGTCAAATGGCTTTGTCATGTTTTCACTATGACAGTTTATAATTTCAGTGTTTTCCATTGCAAGAATATTTGGTGACACCAGAAAATGCTCAAGACAGCACTATGCCCTACTTGTACAGCCATCTGAAATGTGCAGTAAAGCTACTGTAGATGTTATGGGAGTTTTGGGAGTAACTGAGACACTGAATACGTACGTTTTACATTTTTACTGTATAGAAGTGTTTGTAATTCTACAGCATTGTGCAAAAGAAAAATATGCTACAGTCACTTGTTTACTGTAGAATACATGTAAACATAAAATCACCCTTTTGGTAGAGCTGTGCACAAATGTGAACAATACACAGTACATGTAACAGTACATACAGTATTGCACAGTACTGTAACATACAGGTACAGTAAATCGTTCTGGCACATCCAGACGTTTCTGTCTGTCTGGCCACATATTTTCATCTACATCACAACGGATGTCATCCCTCACAATGCAGCGAGGAAAGAATCTCCTGGAGTGGAGAAGTATACAGAAGTGTAGAAATGGTACACACTAGCTCCTGCTCAGTTACAGTTTTTCTCAGTCGCTTTGGTGCGTTTCTCAGATCAGAATTAAAATTCTCATAACTATTAGTTCAACCTCCACAACATTTAGTCATTTGTGCACATCATAGTAGCAATTTCTCCTTTCTCTGAACAAACTGCAAATGATTTTGGACATGTATCAGTTGCTTTCATACATTTCTCTGCTGTTTTTTGACATTTCCATTTGCTTATGTCATGTCAGTCAAAATGAATTATACTTATGGATGCTGAATAGTCACTCTCAATAAAACTAATAGTCTTACTTTCATTACTTGAGTCATTACACACAAAATTGTTGAACTAGTTATCAAATGTCAAATATCAGTCATCTGTCAAGCAAATTCTATACCTTTCTTTATCATTTTATTCTGGAAATGTCTCCTAAATTGAACAATTGATCACAGGTGAATTTCATCTGTCACTCATGAGGAGGTGTAATCCAATAGAGGAGTTTTTCTCTGCCTGGAGGTGGAAAGTTTACTGTATGACCAGCATCCACATGAGCAAATGGCCCTGCTAGCAGCCATGGATGCAGCATGTGACAACATCACAGCAGAGTCCTACAGAGGATGGGGCTAGTACAATTTCATGTCATCGGTACAGTCTCCTCCCACTCCCCCTCCCTCCCAGGATGGAAATCCCCCACACTTGACCATGCCACTCTGTGCCTCCTGGCAACGGCCACTTTCATGGCATTTTTCAAATCTTGACTAGAGGTGGAGTTGTATTTTCTGATGGTGTGCAGTCCCTCATTTAGTACCTGGGTGTTCACCTCAACAGTCAACTGAACTGGCCCAACAACACAGATGTTCTGTTTAAGAAGGGCCAAAGCCGCCTCCAGCTCCTGAGGAGGCTGAAGTCCTTTGGAGTTAATTCCCAGCTGCTAAAATCCTTTTATCACTCTGTTGTTGTTCTGTTATCCACCCTGCTGTGGTCTGTTGGGGTGCAGGAAGCTCTGACTGAGACAGGAAAATACTGAACAAGCTAGTTCACAAGGCTAGCTCAGTTCCAGGCTGCTCACTGGATTCAGCTGAGGAGATGTGTGAAAGGAGGATGCTGGGGAAGACGACCACCATCTTTAAAAAAAACCCTCCCACCCACTGCATTCCACTGTGGAGACCATGGACAGCTCCTTCAGAGGCAGACTGAGACATCCTAAATGTAAAACATTCATCCCCTCTGCAGTAAGATTGTACAACTCATCAGTTTAACTGGTACTTGCATTATTCTGGTACACAACAACATCAATGCAGTACTCAGTATGTGTTCAATACTCATGCAACACCAGATTTACTTAGTGTGTCTGTGTCCCTTACAGTATGCTGCAGAGTTCTGGAACCTAAGTTTCATTTTTATTTGTGGTTTTTAGTGTTCGAAGGTTACGACACTACCTTACTGCCTATGTGTATACGTACTGTGTTATTATCTTCAACTTATTCTCTTAAGTGTTGGCGCTGCTGTAACAAGTCAATTTCCCCACCGTGGAATCAATAAAGTCTATTTGATTCTGTTGAACTGGATGGTTTTCCCTGTGGCTGCTGAATTGCAGCCATGCTTGTGCACATTTAGTGCAAATGCTCACTCTTCTTCCTTAACAGCAGGTGGAGACAGAGACCACCACCTGCTTTGTTTTGGTTTAGTTTTCATTGTGCATTCCTCTAAGTATGATGCGTTATAATGATAGCTACATGTTTTGCCTTGGCACATGAACATGTCAGAGCTTTCCTTTTAGGTTTTTAGCGGCATTGCTTTGCATGAGGTACTACAGAATACTGGTGAGCAGATAAACAGATCTTACATTTGTTAAATGACAATTATAAAAGAATCAAATTAGTTTGAGGAATCTGAACAATCAGAGAGACCATGTTTCATTTACTTTGGCACAGATTGTACTCGATCGTTTGTTTGTTGATGCCGGGCTAACAGCTAAGAGCCTTGACTCCTAAATAACTGCGATGCCTTGTGGACTTACAGCTAAATAGCTGTGGTGACCTCATGAGAAACTTGCATAGGGCCAGAGCTGAGCCCAGTGTGCTGCAGTGGCAGCTCTGTGTCGTGCATTTTAAACATGGTTGGAGGGAGGTGGGCTGTAAAGGGAACAACAGAGCAAGGGAAAAGAAGTTTGTCAGAGTTCATTAAGTATCAAGGGAACATTGCTGGAACTGGCAGCATAAGCCGCGCCGGGGCCCTAGTGCCATTAATCACGACTGACACGAAACCAAGGGCCGAGGGAGGAGGTGAAGGGAGGAGGGGGCGACTCTGGAAGTGATTATAGAATGTGGTCCAGGCGACTCAGGCCAGGGGTGCTGAAGGTAAAATCCCACCTCTACCAATCCTGCAAAATGTTGCTAACCTTGCACAAATCACACACTGCAGGCAGACTGTAGGTTTGAAAACATGTCAGAGTGGTGGCCGAGGGAGTGCTTTTATTGTGGGCCCAGAGGTAAAGTGCAGAGCAGGGCGGAAGCTGGATCTCTATGTGCATTTCCCCTTATCTCTCAGACCTGGGCTTCTGGTGTGCAAAAGGGAGAGAGTGGAGGCGCTGCGCCAGCAGGGTGATACTCATACATCTCTGTTGTCCTGCCTCGTTTTCTCTCTGCACCCCCAGACATTTTGTGCTAGCTCGCCACGCTGCTGCTGCCACCCTGGAGGAAGAAATAAATGGAGGAGAGAGAGAGGAGAAAAGAAAGAGGAGAGGTTGTGACTCGTGAAGTTGGAGGCCTCTGTTAAGTGCTGTGCTTGAAAGCCCGTCCAGCCTCATTAGCTGTCAGTTGTAACAATACTGAGCTGGCAGCGAGGACTGCTCCCAGTCTCGGTGCCATAAATCACAGGCTGACAGGGCCAGACAGGGCTGGGAACCAGCACACATGCAGGACTCACTCGCATTTGGTTTCTTTGCTTCTCTATTCGTTCAGCTCTTTCTCTTTTTTTCATGGCTCATTTTTTACCTCTCTTTGCCTTTCCCTTTCTCCCCATGTTTCAACACACTGCTGCATGTCAGCGGGCAACACAGGACACATGTGCTCTCTGTCTTTTGCAGCCTCTTCTGGGTCTTATGCAAAGTCCGTTTTTGATAGATGTGTGTACATACAGTAGATGTGTGCATGTCTGTAGTCCAAGGTGTTCTTGGCCTGGTAGTAAAATCCGCTCTCAGCATCCAGAGGGTGACGTGTTTTTTGTTTCTTGTTTGTTTTGACTGTCTCAAAGTAATCTGCGACAAAAAAGTGTCACTTTTTAGCCCAGAGACACTGAAGATCCTGGTTCCACGCGTTTCTTCTTCTATCCTCTACTTAATACTAAAATCTAACGTGTCTTCTTAAAACTCCATCATCGAGCTGCACAGTGGCGCGATGGCTGTTGCCTTCAAAAAGGTCCTGGGTTCAAATCCCAACTTGGGGTCTTTCTGTGTAGAGTTTGCGTGTTCTCCCTGTGCATGTGCGGGTTCTCTCCAGGTATTCCAGCTTCCCCCCACTGTCCAAAAACATGACCGCCAGGTTGATTGGTCTGTCTAAATTTTCCTTAGGTGTGAGTGTGTGTGCTTGGATGTGTGTCCTGTGTTGCCCTGTGATGGACTGGCAACCTGTCCAGGGTGTTCCCCGCCTGCTTGCCCAGAGATAGGCACCTGTGACCTGTGACCTTGCGTGGACAAGCGAGTTTAGACAATGGATGGATGGAAACTCCATCAACTTCACTATTTACTCGACAAATTCCAAGAGAATTATTATCATCTGAGAGTTTCACTAGCTAAACAGAAAATAGTAAATATAAACTTTGTCATTTAAAATTATTTATATTATTATTGCTGATCTCCAAACAGAAAACTCGATGGAGCAGTCATCAGAAGAACACATCACCAGGAATGTTCTGCCTTCATACTTGACATTTGTCCATAAAGTTCAGTGACAAAACTGATGTTAATGTAAAAAATGGGTCATTTCCAACAATCCCTAACAGGAAAGAGGAGGAAAGATCTAAATGTTTGCCATCAAAGTGTTTCTTCAGCAGCATGTGATGGGTTCAGGATCCGTTTTGTCCTCAAGGGCTAGACTGAGTACATTTACCTACCCATCCATCCATCCATCCATCCATCCATCCATCCATCATTCATCCATCCATCATTCATCCATCCATCCATCCATCCATCCATCCATCCATCATCCATCCATCCATCCCTCCTTCCATCCCTCCTTCCATCCATCCATCCATCCATCCATCATCCATCCATCATCCATCCATCATCCATCCATCCATCCATCCATCCATCCATCCATCCATCCATCCATCCATCCCTCCTTCCATCCATCCATCCATCCATCCATCCATCCATCCATCCATCCATCCATCCATCCATCCATCCATCCATCCATCCATCCCTCCTTCCATCCATCCATCCATCCATCCATCCATCCATCCATTTTCCTCCAGGTGTCATGGGGGCAGCAGCCTAATCAGAGAGGCCCAGACTTCCCTCTCCCCAGCCACTTGGGCCAGCTCCTCCGGGGGAATCATAAGGTGTTTTCTGGCCAGACGAGGAACATAGTCCCTCCAGCATGTTCTGGTTCTTCCTTTAGTTCTCCTTGTGGTTGAACATGCCTGGAAAACCTCACCTCAACTGGCTCCTCTCATTGTTGAGGAGCAGGGGGTCTACTCCGAGCCCCTCCCAGATGACTGAGCTTCTCACCCTATCTCTAAGGTAGAGGCCAGACACTCTGCAGAGAAAAACTAATTTCAGATGCTTGTATCTGGGATCTCGTTCTTTCAGCCTCTACCCAAAGCTCATGACCATGGGTGGGGGTTGGAACATAGATCAACCAGTAAATCGAGAGCTTTGCCTTCCGTCTCAGCTCTCCACCATGACAGACTGGTACACCCACATCTCCATCCATCCATCCATCCATCCATCCATCCATCCATCCATCCATCCATCCATCCATCCATCCATCCATCCAAACCATGTTATCCTCACTTGGGTCACAAGGAGCTAGTGCTGGACTGCTGGACTCCAGCAGTCCAGCACCCTGGACAGGTCTCTCGTTCATCACAGGGACACACAGACACAACCACTCACTCACTCACTCACTCACTCACTCACTCACTCACTCACTCACTCACTCACTCACTCACTCACTCACTCACTCACTCACTCACTCACTCACTCACTCACTCACTCACTCACTCACTCACACATAGGGACCATTTAGCATCTCCCGTCAATCTAACATGAGTGTTTCTGGTCTGTGCATGCATGGGGAGAACATGTTAGCTCCATGCAGAAGGCAGGATTTGAACCGACAACCTTGTTGTTGTGATGCAACCGTGCTACCAACTCTTCTACATTTGATCAAGACTTAAACTTGAAAATTGCATCATAAACAGCATCCATTCTATCTGTGCTAAACTGGACACTGTGATGTCTGAAAGCCCAGCTCTGAAGATAACAGGTCGACAGCAGGAATGATGTCATGTAAAGCTCCAGCCACAGAGCTGCTGGAGTGCAGTGCTCAGTTCAGAAGATACTAGATGCTTCTATAGACGCTGTGGGCAATTTCAACATTAATAATTTATTTAACTTGTTAGCAAAAAAGACATTAATGTGTTTGTTGATGGAAAGATGAACCCACCTCTAGCTTTTCCCTGATTCCAGACACGGTCTAAATGCTGGAGGAGGTTTTATCGTGGTAGAAATGAACTGCTGCTAATGCAGCTATCTCAGCAGCATTACGACACACACACACACACAGCCCCATCAGTCATCTCTTCACAATGGACTACATGAGGTTTACGCAGCCACTTTTTACTTCCAGGAGCAAGTTGTGCTACATTGCTAATGCTAGCTAGCGGGTAAACAAAAATAAAAAGTGGAAATTCAGTTTCTGATCTTTACTATTTCCCTCCTTAAACAAGAGCGCTGCAGACGACACCTATAGTGGAACAATTACATGTTTACAGTGTCACTCAGCTATATAAACATTTCAATAGAAGAACATAAGATGAAAACAGTACATAAAATATGCATTTACAGCAAGAAATAGCAAAAGATGGTGTGAGATGACAAAATTAACCATCAGTGTCACCAAACAGATCAGCTCCATCATGAGCCTCCTGGTCTGGGGGAGTCTCTCTGCAGAGCCGAGCTTCCTTGTGCAGCTTTGAATGTAAAAACATGTCTGAATTACCATACTGAGGATGTTATGGTTTGTTTGCAGCATGAAGCCAAGCAGGAGGTGCTTCAGCCGTCTGCCAGTGTCACTTATTGTGACGCGTGATGATGTATGTGACACGCCTGGAGAGGAAGGAAGTAGAAGAAAGCAGGGCCGCAAGTCATTAATCATTGGTGCCTGGCATAGGAACACACACACACACACACACACACACACACACACACACACACACACACACACACACACACACACACACACACACACACACACACACACACACACACACACACACACACACACACACACACACACACACACACACACGCTTTACCATGTTGGACCCACACTTCTACATCCTTCTTTCATTCGTTTTTTCCAGTGCTGCTGAATCCGTTTAAATTCTATCTTTTCTTTGCATTTGTTTTACTGCAACCAGAGAAAGTTACCAAACTTAAGTTTGACTCTCACCAAAATGTAGAGAAGCTGAGGACACAAGGTTGTGATTGCAGCAAACAATAAAATCTCAGGTTTCTATCGGAGTTGCTTCCTGTTTGCTAAAGCTGAAACCTGTTTTCTGTCATATCCTGTTTCAGGTTTTATGCCTTTTTGATCTTTATTCTGTTAGATCTAAAGTGTTTCTGTTGCCTTGTATTTGGACGTGTTAAAGTGCTCCTCACCTAACGGAGAACATTATTAAAGCTGTCCAGAACTCAACCCCTCACTGGTCTGTGTGGGAGTCTAGAATACGTTCTCTGTCTTTAGTTAAACTCTGACTGTTGAGCGTTTCATAAAGACCTGATTAGAACAAGTTGAAACGTGTTGGTGAAATCAAAGACTTGTCAGCATGACAGGAGTTACATAAATGTTTGTCTTTATGCACCCTGGAAGTCAGCAGATTTGAAATCCAGCCTTCTGTTACTTCCACTTTTTCTTCATTATCATTTGACGTGTTTACAGATTACGCTAAAGGCAAATGAAATGTTAGCATTTTGCACAGAAGACATCCAGATGAAGTTACACCACTGGTTTGTCTCTGTGGCACCGCAGTCCCCAGAAAACAGCTTCCCCTGGGTGCTTATCTGCTCTTTATCATAGCAAGAGGCATTACCGGACGTATGAGTGTGTGTGTGTGTGTGTGTGTGTGTGTGTGTGTGTACACAGTGTAATTGGTTCTGTGAAAGTGTGGAGGTCTGCTCAGGGCACACAACGCTGCTGTGTGAGTACAGTGCAGAGCGGAGCTGTGGGGGTGTGGGAAAGAGATCACAGTGGACTTCAGAGGGAACAGAGGGAAAAATGAGGAAATTGCAGACAGATAGGCTTAATGGTTGCGCTGAGGGAAGAGGTTGTAGGGCCAACAGCTGCTAGCCATCCATCTGGACCAGCCTGGACTGGACTGCTCAGCAGTGACGTGTTCACCTTCAGGGGATGAGTGCACAGGGACTTTCCATCAGAGCTCTGCCAGGAAGAATTTTTATACATTTAGGCCTAGTCCACACTAGCCGTTTTTTAAAAAACGAATATCCGCCCCTCCGAAAACTTGCATACACACCACCTCGTTTAAAAAAAACTCTGTCCACACGTACCCGGATAAATACGTTGTTAAGGACATGCCAGACCTGTAGGCGGCAGTACTTCCCCCGTTCTTAACCTCGTCCTTCATCTGTGGTCTTCCGCAAGGAGCAGTAATTCCGCTTGCAAAAACAAACAAGCAAAAAGCGCTTGGACAATTGATAAAGCGAGCGCAGCTCTGAGGGCATCCATGCTGTCGGCTAGTGTAAACACAGGTCGCACACGTGATGTCAGCATTTTTTTTGTCGCGGAAAGTGACGTTGCGGACCTTAAAACTCCGGTTTTGTCTGTCCACACGCAGACACCCAAAACGGAGAAAACGCAGATCTCCACTTTGGCCGGAGTTTTTAAAAAGATCCGTTTTCGTGTGAAAAAACTCAGTTTTCGTGTGGATGACAGGCCAAAACGTAGAAAAATATCTACGTTTTGGCAGATCCCCGGCTACGTGTGGACAGGGCCTTAGAGAGTTTGCATTAAAAGCTCCAAAAAATGAGGGATAAGGCTCCTGACAAACTGTTACACAAATAAAGCAGTCAACAGGATGCTTTTAATGACCTAAATGGAATTTACATCCAATGATTTATTATCTTTTGTGTTGCCATGAGGGTTTCTACTGACTCTCTAAACACTTTGATGAAAAACAACAACATCTGTCCATTGCCTGTCAATTTTTGGTTTGCCTGGATTGTGATGTCATAATAAGGAAAATTAGCATAGGAACCCTCCTCTCGCCCCCAAACAAAGACAAACAAACTAGGGTTGAGCGGCCTCTTGTAACGATGATCAGCTTCTCTGAAAAAGTCAGTCTTGAAAATTGAACTGAAATAATCCCTGAGACCAAATCAATTTATTCGTTTCAGTTAGCCAACTAGTTTGCTATCTGTTGACAAGTGATGATGATGATGATGGTGGATGGTTGATGACGAGTTTTACTGATAATACACTTGGAGAACATTTTGGAGATCCACTTTTAATTTGCAGGTCAAAGCTACATGTGAGAGTAAAAATAAAGCCAGTCATGCAGCTCAAGATTTTATTCAATATTTTACACCCACTACATCACTAAAGTCTGTCGGTCTTGTAAAGGTTTTAGCAACCTTGGCTCAACCCTGACTGGGGCAACCTACATAAACCCTAAATAAATCTGCATGAGGGTAAATTTTAAGAATGGAGCTCATTCTTCTATGAACACAAGTTATGGAAGTGCTCTTCTTTTCCAGCATACTCGGTTGTGTCAGAGACAGTGTTCCCTCTCACCTACCTCATTGCAGCGGCAGGGTTCTCCCAGCCCCTGTCTCTGATCCTCTCCTGAATTGCTGGGTTTCACTCACATGACTCAGGTGACTCACAAGACGTCTGCAGTCACTCAACACTCAAATGTGTCAGACTAGTCGGCTGGATAAGGAAGTTGAGCTGTGGCGAACATGGCTTTACCGACGCGGAAGTACTAGCGTTGGCGAAACACCGGCTCGCGGTTTGATCTAGGAATTCCCCGAGCGTCAATGAGGCGACACGGAGATGCTGGGTTTTCCAGAGGTAAGAAATATAGCTTACTGTGAGTAGACAGTTTGTTGGGTAGATTGGTAGAATACTCTGATCACGGCTTAGAAGAAACGATGACTGAGTGGTGAGCTGGGGAGGCGACTTCCGTATATAGTCGCGGTTGGTGACGTAGGTGTGACGTGGAGGGAATCCCCGCGAGGAGCATGCTGGGAGTTGTGGTCCAGGGTGGAGACCGGCTAGATGGAAGAGGCTGGTTTGGGGACTTGGGCTCTGACAGGATAAGCTGACCGATGCTCCCGTTAGGCGGCAAAAGGCTTTCCAGAATAGGGCCGTAAAGTGGGGACCCCGGTCGGAGACCACATTGACAGGGAAGCTGTGGAGGCGCACCACGTTCTCCAGGAACAGTTGTGTCGGGTCGAAGGGAGACCCGGAAGGGCGATGAAGTGGACCGCATTTGAGAAACGGTCTGTGACCGTGAGGACCGTATTGAGGTTGTTGACTGGCGGGAGTCCCGTGACAAAATCCAGGCCCACGTGGGACCAGGGACGGCTGGGCACCGGGAGTGGTCTGAGAACCCCAACAGGGGCCTGGCTGGGTGTCTTTGAGCGAGCGCAGGTGTCACATGCGCTAGTGTATTCCTTAACGTCCTTAGCCATGTGTGGCCACCAGAGAGCCTGCTGGAGGAACTTAAGAGTCTGAGAGAACCCTGTATGGCCTGATATGCGTGACGAGTGGGCCCAGGAAAGCGCCTCGCTGCGGCAGGATGTAGGGACATAGAGACGATTAGTGGGAGTCTCTGGAGGTGCGGGGTCGTCCCGGAGGGCATGCTGAATAGTCTCCTCCAACGGCCACCTCAGGGGGGCCAGGAATCGGTGATCGGGTAGAATCGGTGCGGGCTCAGACATGGGCGTAGAGTGTGAGAACTGATGGGAGAGGGCATCCGTCTTCTGATTCTTGGTTCCGGGGCGGTAGGCAAGATAGAACTTATAGGGCTCAAAAAAGAGGGCCCATCAGGCTTGGCAAGGATTAAGCTGCTTGGCGGAGCAGATGTGAGTCAGGTTCTGATGGTCCGTCCAAATCGTGAACGGCTGGGTAGCGCCCAGAAGCCACTGTCTCCATTCTTCCAGCGCCCATTTTATGGCCAGCAGTTCGCGATCGTCCACTCCATTCTTCTGCTGAGTGGTGGAAAACTTCCTGGAGAAATAGGCGCAGGGATGGAGTCTGTCGTTGGGCCCACCTTGGGACAGGATGGCACCAGCGCCGACGTCCGAGGCATCGACCTCGACCACAAAGGGTATGGTGGTATCTGGATGGCGGAGGACGGGGGCAGACATGAACCGGGTGACCAGATGGCGGAAGGCCCAAATGGCATCTGGAGTTAGACAAAATGGTTGGTCGGGTGAGTGAGTTGAGAGGTGCAACAATGGTGCTGAAGTTCTTTATAAAACGGTGGTAAAAGTTGCAGAAACCCACAAAACTCTACACTTGTTTCAGGCTTGTCGGAAGGAGCCAGTCAGCGACCGCCTGGACCTTCTGAGGGTCCATGGTTATGCCTTTATCCGAAATCATGAAGCCCAGGAATGAGATGGTCCGCTGGTGGAAAGAGCATTTATCGGGCTTACAGAACAGGTTATTGTTCAGGAGCCGGGACAGGACGGCACGAGCATGGTGGAGGTGTTCGGCCTCGGACTTGGAATAAATGAGGATGTCATCCAGGTAGGCAAACACCCACCGGCCCAGCATGTCGTGGAGGACATCATTAATGAGGCGGTGGAAGACGGCGGGCATGACCTGGTACTCCCAATGACCGGTGGGTGTGATGAATGCGGTCTTCCACTCATCCCCTGCTTTGATGCGGACCAGATTGTAGGCACTCCGAAGGGCCAGTTTAGTGAAGATCTGCGCCTGAGAGATGGAGTCCAGAGCAGTCGTGAGAAGTGGCAGGGGATGAAGGTCCCCGATAGTGATTTTGTTAAGACCCTGTTAATCTATACAGGGATGAAGGTCACCTTCCTTCTTCTTCACAATGAAGAAGCCTGCAGCACCTGGGGAAGAGGAGGGTCGGATGAAACCCTGCTGGAGGGCCTGTTTATGTATTCATCCATAGCTCTGGATTCGGAGGGAGAGAGAGAGAAAAGGCACCCTGGGTGGTGGAGTGGGGGTGGGGGTGGGGGGGGGGGCTGGTTCCTGGTTGCAGCTTGATTTCCATGTCATATGGGCGGTGAGGCGGCAGTGTGGTGGCGTGCCGCTTGTCGAAGACTGCGGCAAGGTCTTGATAGGGCAATGGCAGATTGGGCGGTGAAGGTCCGAGACCACCAGCCGGGTGGTCTGCCATGGGTGGTGGAGAAGAGAGGTGGGCCTGGCACTGGGTCCCCCAGCCTAACAGGCAGTTATGGGACCAGGAAATCTGGGGGTCGTGGAGACGGAGCCAGGGGAACCCCAGGATTAGAGCAGAGGAGGGAGCGGAGATGATCAGGAAATGGAGGGTCTCCTGGTGGGCTTGGGTGATCATCTGGAGTGACTGGGTTCAGTCTTGGACAGGATGGGGCTGGAGAGGTCTGCCGTCCCCCGAGGTCACCGGAACAACCCGTTCCAGGGGGGTCAGGGGGATTCGTAGGCGTTTAGCCAGATCCACATCCATGAAGTTGTTGGCGGCCCCCGAGTCCACCAGAGAGCGCATCTGATACGAGGTCTCACCATGAAGGAGGATCACAGGAAGGAGGAGTCGGTGGGAAGAGACAGGGGCAGAGGGTGACCCGGGCTGAGCTACCCCGATACTCAGTGGGTGCCTCCGTTTCCCGGCCGTAATGGGCAGTCCAGGCGGCAGTGGTCGGGAGAGCCACAATAGGCACAGAGACCCTCGCGCCACCGTCGCTGTCTCTCTTCCCGGGGAAGGTGGCCTAGCTGCATTGGCTCCTCAGTTGAGGTGGGTCCGGGGGCTGGCATTGGTGAACAAGGCAGAGGTCCAGGAGTTCTGAGTGGGCGAGCGGAGGACCTGGGTCGAACCAGAACCCGCTGGTCGATGCACAGCGGCAGGTCGACAACTTCATCCAGGGTCTGGGGCAGTTCTCTTCCCGTCATCTCGTCTTGGATGTAGGGTGCCAACCCCTCTAAGAAAACAGCCCGAAAGGCAGAGTCATCCCATTGAAGATTGGCAGCGATGGTGCGAAACTCTGACGCATAGGCGCACACTGAGCGTTCCCGTTGGCAGAGTTTTAGGAGACGTGCCTCAGACCCCACTTCACTACTGGGTGGAACGAAGGTCTCCCTGAGGGCGGCCACGTCCACCCCCAGAAACTTCTCAAGTCGCAGCGCTTTGTGGCACTGGGACTTATTCCTGCACACCACCACCAACAGCCCACTGAACACCATGGTAGCATCTAGCACATCCCCTACCATGGCACTCAGCTCCCTGGACACCGCCATTGGATTAGAGGTAGCAAAATGTGCATCTCCTACCGCCCTGATTCGCATCACAAACCCACCCTCCTCCAGCCTCTGTTGCTGTAGCTGCACATCCCAGTCACAAACCGATGCGTCACTGCCGCTCCCACGGTCCCTCTTTGCTGACCCCACTGACTGAACCAGTGCTCCAACCGTACTCGTCCCTTTCCTTTCCATTGTCCGCAACAACCGAGGATGCTCCAAAGCAAAGCCGGGTCGCTGTCTTACCGGGCCTGTACAGGCCGTTGGCCAACCACCCAAACAACCCTCGAAGTCAGCCCAAACCGCCGCCTGCTGTAACGCTCCGAAAAAGTTAATCCAAGCCACGAGCACTACTGTCACCATCCTAGGTCCAGCTCCCTGTCCTCCAGCTGCTCGACAGTCGTCATGTGAAACCCAGCAATATGAGCTCTTCACCAAATGGCAGCCAGTCAGAGTAGGAGTTGGTGTGGCCAGCTCCAACTTGATTTCTGAAAGTAACAGAACCCTGAAGCAGCTCATTCTGGAAGGTACTGAAGTGTCAATAATAAAACTGCTGAAATCCCTTTATGTGAAAGGGATTTTGTGCAAAGAACTTCATGTAAACATGTTTTGCATCCACCATAGAACTATTATAACTTTAAAAAGTCAGGATTGAACAAGTATTGCGTTTATGATGTTTAAAGAGGTTTAAAGAGTTTGTGTACCTTTGTAAACCTCTGTTCTAGTGAGTGATGCTTTCAGTTACAGTTTAGTAAGAAGCTGATTTGTTTGAATCTAAAATAGGAAAGTAGAAACAGCTCATCTGACTTGGCTCAAAGTAAAAATAAAAAGTTCTGATGCTCCCCGTCATTAATGTGGTTAAAAACCCACTACAGGTCACTTGTTTAATCCATCCAGAGCTCTGAAGTCCATCAGTGGTAATTAGTGGTCATAAGGAAACACATGGTGATCAAAGGGGATCTTTAAAGGTGCTGAAATGTGGATTTGATCTCCTTTGGACAGAGTGAGGCTAAAACATTACATCATTTTTTATTTTCCATCCTTGGCTAATAGTGTCTTTAACTGTCCTTTGGCAGTGATGCAGTCAGTTCCCACTGTGACCTCACAGAGGGAGGTTTGCTGGTTCAGGTTTCAGCTGGTCTGCATGGATCTGTGCACGTAAATTGTTCACATGTCAGTTCTCCAGGTTCTACGCTGCAGTCCAAAAACTGGTATGATAGGCTAGCTGGATGTTCTAAAACAGATACGGATGGCAACACACAACACAGCCTGGGTCTTACAGGGCACATAGGGTCAGAACGGGGTGTTTGGATGGTACAAACGTCATTGTACCTGCTACATGCCATCATAAACATGATATTTCCAGGGTTTGACAATGTTGTCGACAAAGAATTTGTTATTCAGCCACAAGACTCATAGATTGAGAGGATGTTGTCACTTCCAAGCAGGAACAGCATATTCTTTTAAACAGGCAATAAAACAAACTCTAAAGTTAAGTTTCATTTCCGGTTGGGGCTTTACTTTGTCGATTGTATACACCTGAAGCTACGAAGGGCTCCAGTCCTTACCCGATTTACTATTGCACATGATCCTGATGTCTTCCCCTCCAGGTGGGCTCACCTGTAGCTGAGCTCCTCCCAGGCATGACTCAAAAATGAAGTTACCATCCTCCTGTTTGTCGTGATCTTACCTGAGAAGATGTCTCAGTTACTAAGGATCGTGTTCCAAAAGCCTGGTTCAGGCTTCTCCGTCAGCTACGCAAGGGACAGACACGCACGGATTGACGGAAGCGTTCTGCTCTCATACTTCTCCGTCTCCTGGAGAGCGTTGCAAAGCAATTGCCCGGCAGGACAACAGAGGGCGTAGCGCTGTTCTATGGTATCCTGTCATGTATCGGTCCAAGATAGTGTGTTTATATTGTGTTTTTTGTGTATATAAGAGAGTTTTAACACGAACATATTTGTCTCTCATCCTCCTCCACCTCTTCATGCGCTCCCCACCTCTAAACCCACGTTTCCTGTCATTTCCGTCCACAAATAAAACGCTTGCTGCGCATCTTTTCACTCCTCCAGTCACGGAAGAATTAAACGTTCATATTTTTAGGTTTTTTTCGTGAGGTATTCTTCAAGCGTCTCCGTGTTTGCCGCTAGTTATCCTCGGCTCTCTTTGCAATGGCGGCGCTGTAAACAACAGCGTCGTCCTGACCAATCACAAGCTTGCGTAATCCGTCTTGTTCGACGGATGTTTAAAAAAGTGGGCTAGACTCCGTACGTACTTGCGTGCCTGGCGGAGCCCTACGCCAGGACAGATAATGGTGTTGCGTGTCTCCGCACTGACGCAGATGGAGAAGCATGAATCAGCCATTAGCCTGCCTGGGATTGTTTACTCTAGGGCAGGGGTTCTCAGTCCTGTCCTCGAGGGCCAGCTCATCACAGAAAGGATGGCGTCTGGTTTGAGAACCTTGGGATCACATTCTGCTTTCTACAGATAATCTGGTTCCATTGGCGTCTTTCAGCCAGCACCTTCAGCGTGCTCTGAGTTGTTCAACGCCAAGAGCTGTAACGGGCGGAACATGAGGACCCCAAGACACAGTAAGGCACTTTAAAAGTCTTTATTAGCCAGAAGCTAAGATGTGGTGCTACCCATAAAGGGCGAGGCTGGAGACAGAGTCGGTGAACAGGGAGGGTCGTGGAAGCAGGCAGAGTTCATGGCAAGGGTCAGGCGTGGAAACAAGGTCAGGAGGCTATGATCAAGCAGGATGAAAAAGGCTGGAAGATTTAGGCGTGAGAGTTCAATAATCTGGCACTGAATGGTTGGATGGCTGGTTCTTAGGTAGCAAGGGAAGCAGGTGTGTGTGATGAGCTGAGGAGTCAGGAGCAGGTGAAGTGGAGGAAGCTGATGAGATGCAGGCTGGGGTTGCTGTGGAAACAGGGTTTGGCTGGGGCTTGATGAGAGAACCAGGTGTGAAGCATGAAGGCTGATGAGATGAATAATGGCGCATGGAGGTCAGGGCATGGCAGGATCATGACAAGAGTGATGCATCCTGGATGAGAGTCAGCATCATGGTGCTCCTGAACTTTATCTGCAGTGATAAGAGTGTTGGTGGATGGGCCAGAAGCCAAAAGTCTCCATTTATTTATCCATTCCAGCTCCCTCTACGGTAACGAGACTGTGATCCGCAGAACAAGAACACAGGCACAACCAGCTGGTCTGGGTTTCCTCTGATGGCTTTACGAACACACGGGGGTTGAAAGGGTCGACACCTGTTAGTTACTGATCTACCTGTTGACCACAGAGTAAATAAATGTGTTCCCTGAGATGTCAGCCTTGTTTTTGTTTTGTTGTTAAACACATCACAGTCCAGATAAGCTTCAGATGAGTAAAGAGGGAAACATCCTTTCTGCTTTAGCCTCATGCAGGGGTACCAGGGGATGACAGACGAGAGCCTTAGTCGCTCTGGACAGCTGTTGGGTTCATTCTGGATGTTGCATTGATTTTTGCTGCTGATGCTCAATCCTGGAGCCATAAAGTAAGCAGCAAAGTGGCTGAGCTCCACGCCTCTGCTCGGTGTTGTTGATTTGTCGGAGCAGAGGGGGAATTTTCTCACAACTCCCCTCTATGTGCTGAGCCTCACCTCCTCTGGTCATGTGAACAAGCAGACGCCTTTTTCTCCTCTCAGCCAGCACGCACATGCACACACGCGTTTGCTGCCGTGCCCGTACACACACACCCATCCTGACTCACACCCTCTAACCTCGTTACGGTCTTACACAGCAGGCCTGCCATAAATCAATGGGCAGGATCATGTCTGCCAGTTAGACTAAACAAGAGCATTTGTGAGGATTTGCTCTCAGTCATTAATCATCTTGACAGCTTGAAAAACACATTTCCCCTTTAATGACTGTATTTGGATAATCAGCTCAGTTTCCCTTCCCGCCCTCTCCCTGGCTCCCACTCCCCTCCTATCCCCTCCCCAATTTCTTTCTCTTTCTCTTTTTGGCCCGAGTGCATTCATAGGCATGTGGATTTTTACTATTGCAGGAGTGGAATGAGGAGGAGGGACTGAAGAGGGGAGTGGGGTTCACATCTTCCAACACGGTTCTTAGAAAAAAGAAAATATTCATGCTTAATGTGGAATTTTCTTTCCAACCTTCCTGAACAAACCGCAAGGCCTCTGCCGGGATAAACGTGTGCATGTGGTCACAGTCCTGCTAAATGAAATCACAGAGATGCTGGTGTATAGCAGCACGGCTATCGGAGGATGTGGAGGTGCAACACCAGCTCCAGGAACTCCGGTTCCACTACAACACGATGAGACTGATGCTGTTTTATCGTGTCGTTATCCATCACTGGGACCGGAGCTGTCCACCGTCAGGACCAGCAGTGGACAGAGACCCTGGAGTCTAAATCAAGCAGTTGAGAGACTGAGAAATGGTTAAGCTGCTTTGTTTACACGTTTTATTAAATTCTCAGAAGGCTCAAGTTTCCACATAAAAGATATTAAACCAAAAACTGAAAAAAGATTATTTTTCTAACAATTTAATAATTAGAAGCACAAACAAATACTTTGTTATGTATCTTTGTTTTACTACTTAATTCATTATTTTCTGAATGCAATAAAAATGTCAGTCAGATATTATTTTTTCATATCTGTGTAAAATCCAGTGATGTAAACATCAAATCCTACAGTCAAGTCAAGAGGATTAATCAACACAATAATAGTTGTGTACGACTGAGAAACCCTGTTAAACAGCCGTCCTAGTCACGTAGTAAACCTGCAGAAACACCACGGAGCAGACTTAATAGTGATGGCTGCCTCTGAGTGTGAAGACCTTATGACCACAGGAGATCCCGCCGTGAGAACGGTAACTGATATGTGCACCAGAACCATCGCCTGTGTCGCGATCTGCCCCTGCCTTCCTGACTGTGTCTCTCTCCTGCCCTGATTGATCCATATTGTTCTCACCTGTCCCTCGTTAACCTGCCCATGTGTTCCTCATTTCCCTGTGTATTTATACCTCCCTTGTGCCCGTCTTTGTCAGATCATTGTTGTTTGTCGTGTTGTTTCAAGTCATCGTTGTGTTTGTTCCTGCCGTTCCCGTTCTGTAATTAAAATCTTTTTTACTTTATCCGAGCCTGCATCTTTGCCTCCTGAACCCTCCACCACACTTGGTCCGCCATCTCCACCCTCCACAACGTGACAGCCTGATCCTCTTCCTGACATCGTGAATGTTTTGACACGTTCTCCGAGCCCGGCAGGCAGAATCCAGCTGGACTTACATTTTCAAAAGTGGAATTTTTCTTGGTTTTGTGATTTTTTTTCTCTGTCAACCTTCTTCTATGCAGGTTCATTAAAGAGCAAGTCACCCTCAGTTTCTTTGGCTGATGAAGTATATAAATGAGTGTCTAATTGTGCTGTAGACGTGTGTACTCAATAACTTTAGTGCAATTGAGTTAAAATTTAAAAATCAGCCTAAAACTGTCAGTGCTGTGCCGTCTTCAGGGAAAAACTCTGCATTTGAATTTAAATCTGCCATCACTATTGGCTAAGAGGTACCACGTTTTTGAAACAGGAAGTGAGAGGGTTAAGACTCAGTTAGGGGGTGACTTGCTCTTTAATAAAAAGCACGTGAATAACCAAAGGTTCCTTGAAGGAATATGATTTACTGTTCATGTCTGAGTTTTAAGCTGAGATTATTTGCATTAAAATACTATAATTATAGCTTTGTTGTAAAATCTTTATGCTCAATTTCAAACGATTCACAAATTAGTGCACGATCCGTTCGCACTCAAAGCATGTTATGTGAATTCCTCTAAGGCACCAAACATTTCACTTAGTGTCTTTGAACCGGACAGCGCTGTGTCAGTCAGTGGGTTTGTGATAGATGCCGTTCTTTCAGAGGGTTTTATTCAGATCCGTCTGCTGGTTTTTAATTTAAAACAGTAGCAAACGAAATTAAACCAATAATCCATTTTCTTTTTTCTGAGCGCATTTCCTTTGAGACTTTAGAAGAGCATCCGACCTTTTTGCACCCGTTGGCATGTGGAGGTTCAGCGCCTCCTCCAGGAACCTGAACCTTTGAGTCTGTGATGATGATCAGCGGCAGGATTCCCCAGACAGGCGCTCATTAAGTTTGTCCTTCAGAGCCGATTTCTGCTGCTGCTGATGCAGGAGGAGTCTTGATGCTGATGGGCTGCGGCTGCATGAGAACTGAACGCTCAGCATCACAAACACTAATGACATCCCTTTGGTCCTTCAATTGGATTTTCATGAAATCTCACCCACACACACACATTGTTGAGCACACAGTAGCAGATTGCGCGTTTAAACCTTTTAAACACATAATTAAAAACAACCAACACAACTAATATAGCATAATTCTGCTCCCACAGGTTCAGAGAAACGTTTACTCCGCCCCTGGAGCCCTGTGCATTGTCCGGTTTAAATGTCAATTATTTCCTCTGATCCAGTAGAGCTCCTGGAACTGGAAGTGTGGGGGGAGCGTGCCTCAAACCAGCATTCAACCTGGAGCTCTGTGTGCTGCTGTGAAATTTTCTTTTTCAAAGAGAGTATTTCTGCTCGCCTGAGAGACGTGACTGAGGGCGGAGTTGAAACGTGCATTTAGAAGAGTCAGTCAGAGGGTTTCTGTGGAGAAATAAAGCAGAGACTGTGTGACAGGCCCTGATGAGGGATGTGTTCACACCATCTGGCTTGCTTTAACACTGCGGTCACTGTTGGATGCCGAGGGCTCTGTATTGTGTCCTGATGTTAAACACAGAGGTGGTAGTCATGGAGCTGAGGTTAATGTTTTGTTCAGAAGACACAGAGAGAGGAAAAGACTGAGTAGCCTTCCTCTCTCTCTGTCCAATCTGTCATCAGCGACGATGAGCAGGGTAGAGCTGGCGTCTAATTGGAGAGCAGCTCCACACCCTGTCGTCATTAATCACAGAGTCTGTCAGCCGCTGCTCTGGACCTCACAGTGGCTCTGCTCTGACGCACGGAGGAGGAGAAAGTCCCTCCATCAGCATCACTGCTGCACCACTCTGACTACCTCTGTCCTCACTGTGTCACCAGTCAGTTGTGTTAATACACGCATCGGTACGGCACAAGCCAACCACGTTTGTTCTTTATAACAATAATAATGCTGCTCTTTGTTCATCGCAGGTAGATTCACTTGGGAGGAATAACGTTGTAATTTAAGGTTTTGTAGGTTTTCTTCAGTGCACAACTTTAACATATGAGCTCTACCAAGTGGCTGACCTGCTGATTAAAGGGGAAAAAAGGAATGTTTTTGTACTTTAATGCATAATAATTGTACTAAAAACAAAAACGTGAACGTTTTCAAATAACCTGACTACTTTAGACTTGTGTATTCTGATTTTTAAAAGGTTTAATAACAGCTCTACATATTTTTATTCAACAGCAGACTGACTCCCACGGAGGAACATAACATTAATAACGTTCTTTATTAGGAGAGGTTTTGTTCCTGCTAGAGTTTTCTATTACCAAACAGAAGCACTTATCCCATCCATCCCATCATTTAACATTCCCTCTTACCCGCCCTTCTTTAGTTGTGTCGCGCGCACACACACACACACACACACACACACACACACACACACACACACACACACACACACACACACACACACACACACACACACACACACACGCGCACACACACGCACGCACGCACGCACCGCACACACGCACGCACGCACACACACATGCACGCACGCACGCACACACACACACACACACACACACACATACACACACACACACACTCACACACACACACACACACGCACGCGCGCACGAGCACGCACGCACGCACACACACACACACACACACACACACACACACACACACACACACACACACACACACACACACACACACACACACAGTGCCTTAGAGTTAAAGGGTCTAACACTGAAATATCCAAAAATGTGTCTAGTGAACTGAAAAAAGTCAAAAGCCAGAGAAAAATGTATGTGCGTACACACACACACACACATACACACATAATGGAGTGTGTGGGTGTTGACTCAGCTGTGGGGGTGGCGGGGTGATTGATGAGTAGTGAGGCATTTGATGAACGAGTGCAAACTGGCAGCAGTGGGATTAATTCCCCTCCCGGAGAAGATTGAAGGCTCTCCCCTCTGAACGACCTCTGCTCTGACTCGTCCTCACACTCCAGCTCTCCATCTACAGCTTGTGAAACCTCAACACACACATTTTACGTATCTGAGCTGAGATAACCCCACAGACCCAGAAGAAAGGCCTGCCCTGTTTCACCTGCACTTCACTGGTTCACCCATAGGGGGCGGGAAGACCCTGCATATTCCCAGTGGCTCTGCTCTGTAAACTATAAAAATGTGAGTTTTAGTGAAAGCATGTGACCAGTGCAGCACTAACAGCTGATTATCTACATCCTGTTAAATCTGGACCACTTCATGAACTCCAGGAACAAAGTCCAGTTCTGAAGAAGTCCTCGGTTTCATGTGAGAGCATGCAGAGCCACCCAGAGCTGTGATCAGGGCGCTGTGACCTTGCTGGCGTGGTTTGTGCGGGTCATCCATTCAGTTAATGGTCCTGTCAAGTGGCACCTGTGCTTGCCTCTTCCCTGTCTGGAGTGCTAATGAACCGCAAGAAAAGAGAAGTCTGGGAGTCCGGGTCAGTGGCCGCCTCAGAGACCTGGACACGTTATCTGTGTCCAAACACTCAAACGACTGACGCTTTAGAACAACCTCCTCCTCACACCATCCCCGAACGAGGAGCGGCTCTCCTCAGGGGATGTGTCGGCGCTTTGATGAATATTTTTTTATTAACCACCTCCCATTGTCAGCCATGTCCTTTGTGTTACAGGCCAATCCATCAGAGCATGAGGAGATCCTGGGTCGACACCTCCCTCGGGTCATTATCGAAGTCCCGGTGACCCAGCAGCCTCTCCTCACACACTTTGCTGAGGAGGCCGTTTCCCACCCTCACAAACCAGAATCAGCAATTAAAAAGCTGCACTGGCAACAACAGGAGCTGTCTGGGTGATGGAAGGAGGAGGACTGGGCGTCCTCTGAGACCAGCTAACAGGACTGACCTGACCCAGGTTGCCCTCTTTGGGACAACCCTGTCAGGTGATACGAGCCATGAAATATTACACGCAGTCTCATCCGGCGCAGCTGTAAGAGCCACGATGATAGATGGTGGTGGATAAGTGCAGCGCTGCAGTCTGGAAAGATTTACGGTGTTCTCAGAGGCGTGCAGCAGGGCGCCTTCACAGAGTTAAGTCTCGCATTCAAAGAAGGAAAAAAACACGTAAAAATGCAATCATGGATCATTTATTTAACAAAATAAGACCTTTTCCTGTTGGTCAGATAGCACAGCCATCACTGTTTACTTCGTCTCTTTTTTTTTGTGTTAAATCTCTGCCCCGTTTTCATAGGTGACCCAAACTTGCTGACACCTTGTAAGTTTGAAAAAATATTACATCTTTGCATATTTACAAATAGAAATAATAACATTGTGGAAGATAATTATCAAGAACATGCAAATTCTCCAGAGTCTGAGTACGCAGACAAAGATTAGAATTTAAAAACAGCAAAAAGGAAAAGAGATTTTCAAAAGCTCTCACCGTCCATCTACATCGCAGCGCGACCCTTTCATTTTAGGATGATACGACAGGCATAATGGTGGAGTATTTAAATCAAAACACTTAAAACAGTTTATTTGGACAGCTTAAAACTTTCCTCAGGGTTGATTCCAAGAGCTTGAGCGAAAAATAAATATAGAATTTTATTTTTGGAAACCTAAAAAGAATAACAAACCAAAAAGGGGAAAAAAGACTTCCGCGACCATCCGTTTTCCATGTTGTCCGGCTTCCTGCCACCTCTAATGGCTGTTGGGCTTCTGTCGAACCACGATACATAGGAGCACCGATCAGAATCCTGAGGCGAACAGGTGGGGTTTCTGGTGGGAGGGGCAACAGGCAAGATGCCCCGCACTGATGATGACCTCAGTGTCCTTAATCCATCCTCAGGGCTGCTCAAAATCCAGGCTGAGATGGTCTGGAGATGTCACTGATATCCAAGGGCTGAGGCCGAGCTGAGTCTCTGGCTGTAGAGGGCGTAGGGGGAGTAATACGCCGAGGAGGAGGGGAGGGCTGGCATCGGGAGTCCCGGGGCTCCGGGCAAGTGGGACTTACTGTAGGGATGGTAGCGAGCCAGGCTCAGTCCTGGGGAGCCTCGGAGGGAAAACGAGCTGGGCAGGGCACCCGGGCTGCTGGGTGGGGGCAAATGAAGATGGCACGAGGCTGTTGATGAAACGGATGAAGGATAGGCTGAGAGCAGCTTACTGTCCACCATCCCAGGCAGGGAGGTGTGGGTACGTAAGTGGGATAGTAGCTCCTCAGATGTAGCAAAACGCTTGTCGCAGGGACCGCTGACAGACACCCAGTTACAGGCGTGGGGCAGCGGCTCGTTGGGGACCATGAAGCCATAGGTATAGAGGGGGTGGGACAAAGAGGGAGTGGAGCTGGACGACAAGGATCCAGAGTGCAAAGTGTGGAGGTGGTGTGAGGGGTAAACGAGAGGGAAACCAGTCTTAAGGCTTGAGGGATCATGAACACATGTGGAGCAGTTACTACCTCCCAGATGGGGGGCGTTTGGGTAACTAAGGCAATAAGGGTCCCGACATAAACCCTGCATCAGAGATGGAGGTGATGCTCCAGTCAGCGGGCTTGAGCTGGGGTGCTTTCCTGGTAGTCCTAGGCCCAGACTGGACTTGGTAGGATCCAAACCGGGAACAAACTGGGAGGGATAGCCAGCGTAGGCCCCCACAATGGAGCCATGATAGCCCATGGTAGCAGGGGACAGGGGGAAGACAGAATGTCCTGGTTTGAAAGGTGAGACCGGTGCAATATGTCCAGAGCTCAGGCCAGACTGTGAAGAGGCCTGAGGGTCGCTCTTGCTGTCAGGTCTCGGGCTGCTGGCTGAACTGGCATTACTGGAGTTAGCGGTGGCTCGTACCTGGCTGGAGTTCGCTAACTGAGCCCCGTCCATCCCTGACCTCACCACATCAGCGTCTTTCTTACCAGAGCTGCTGCTGCTGCTGTCTGAGCCGGCCTGTTCTGAGCCTCCAGCTTTGGTGTCCGTGTGCGGAGTCTGGGAGTGTGACGGAGGCTGAGTGGAGGGGGAATGGCTTTGTCTGTTGAGCTGGCTCTGAGTGTGCAGGGGAGGAGAGCTGGAGCTTGGAGACCGGGAATGGGATGAAAACGATGGACATGAGGAGTTTCCTCCAGTGGAGTTTCCATTTGGCACCCTGAAAGCTGCTTTATCTGCCGACCCTTTGGTAAGGACTTCCTTACGACCATCCCCCGATGACTTGGAGTAAGGCTTGAAGCTGGATTTATCATCCAGGGCCTGGTGTTGCTCTCCAGGCTTGGATGAGCGACTGGAGGACTCCTTATCTCCTTGACTACTGGAGGACAGGGAGGCCTGCTTGGAGGAGGAGGGAGGGTCGGGTTTGCCAATCTGAGAGCAAGTCTGGGCCAGCAGAGCCAAAGGGCTTTTCTTGGCATCCAGCTGAGAAAAACAATAAGAGTAAAATTAATAACTTTACTGGCTTTTAATTTGGACTAATAACCACTAATGCTGACTCATCAAACACATCCACATGAACTAAAATAATGATGAATATTTTTTTATTGAGTCCTCCTACTTGAGTCAACTCTGTTAGTTATTTTTATGTCGCTCGTTTATTTTTTATTTTTTAACACGCCCACGGACTTGTGCGTAAAATTTTCCAGGAGTTTTTATTTTTGAATGAATGAATGAATAAATAAATAAATAAATAAATAAATAAATAAATAAATAAATAAATAAATAAATAAATAAATAAATAAATAATAAAAACATTTGCAGAAACTACTTATTTGAAATTAAATAATGAAAATGCCTCCAGGAACGTTCAGTTAAAATTTTCTATCTGATTTAGTTAAGAATAAAACTTACTTCGATGCTGACAGGCGCGGACGTGAGGGGCTGGAGATACTCCGGGTGAAGCAAGTGGCCGCTGTGAGCCGTCAGCATCTTCACGATCCGGATGGGGAGTCTTCTGGCCTGTCGCGATGGGTCGGATGGAGAAGGAGAGGACGTCGGTGTGGAGGCGGACGCGCTCCCGGCTCCTCTTCGCTGTGGATCGCCGCTGAGCTCCGGGGACTGGCTGCGTAAAAGCGCTTCAGGTCCGCCGGGGAGATCTCTCATCTGGATCTGGACGCGAACAGAACCGAGGGCGTGGAAAGAGCTGTTACTGGATTTAGTTTTATTTACCAGCCCACTTCATGATGACAAACTCGATAAAAGAGAGTGCGGTAATCCAAAATGGCAGTGCGCAAAGCGCGTCCTCCTGTCGGAGGCAAGATGCCTTAAAGAAGAACAAAGAGCCAAAAGGTCATCCGTGAGGAGTACCCGCTTATTGTTTAGTAATTATTCCTTCATCCAGAGCAGAGAAAGGTCAGAAAACACCAGAAGTAGCCGCTGATCACGTAAAAGGCAGACGGCAGAGGTTAGTGTGCCACAGTCCTGCGCGCTGCTCTTCCTCCTTCTGCTGCAGCCTCACGCGCTCTCACTGCCTCCACAGACTGAAGATGTGAGGGGAGGGACTTCAAAGCAGCCCGCCGCCATCCAATCGTGAGTACCCGCATTCACAAGCAGATGAGGGAGGAGAAGGAGGCGTGATTGTCCTCCTGGCCTCACCCTCGCACTCAGGCTGGAAATGTGTGCCACTGACCTCCATAATCCACATGCAAACGGAACATAAAGCAGTAAGAAAACATCACAACACATCCCACAGGGGCTGGAGCAATCGGATGCATCCTGTTAGGTTTAATGTTCCTGGATGAAAATATGTGTTTTCATAAAAGAAGACCAGTTGTCTTGGAGGGCTTGAAATGCAAACTGCTGTAGTGAATTAGCCAAAACAGCATCAGAACCTCAGCTTGATCCATTTCTTTTGCTCCAAGGCAACTTCAAAAACACACAGACAGGAGTTTCACTTCTTCAGTTTAAAAACAAAACTAAACAAGGATGCATCTGGTTGTTACCAGATAGCAAAGAGGAGTTTCATGAGGATTTATCTGCCTTAAACCGCCGTCTCTAATCCTGAATACGTTGTTATTGCAAATTTCAAGTCGATTCACGATAAAAATGCAGCTATCACCTTTCTCCTGAGTGGAAAGTGTTTGACTTTTCAGAGGCCTTATCAGCCTGTATAGCCTCAGCTCGCCCTGTGATGGCTGCTGCATGCATCTGCAGCTGAGTGGAAAAGCAGGATGAAGTCACTTCAGCGTCACTCAACAGCATCACTGTTTGACGTGTCATCATTAGGCTTAGTTGTCACTCGTCAGCCACGCACTGCCGCGCATGCTTCAACGACCTGCCAGGATGCACGTGCACGCCGCTGCTCCAGAGCATGGTTCGGTCTTCTGCAGAGTCCGTTGGTTTGTGTGAAGCGCTCTGTCGCCACCCCGGGCTGAGACACATAAACGGATGATGCAACAAAAAACTCTTTCTCTCACAGGGAAACTTTAAGGTGAGGCTAAGATCTTAACAGAGGATTACAAACGTCCTTTATCCAAAGCAGATTAATCTGGATTCTTCCGATTGTGCTTTTGCTTACAGAGCAGAAATCCAAACAAGGGTGAGAGAGAGAGAAGTCACCATCGCGTAGGTGGGGTTGCATAAGGGGGGGGGGGGGGGATGTTGAAGAGGAGGGCAGCGGGAAAAAGCAGACAAAAGCATCAAGAGAATGAAGCAAGGCAGGGCTCCAACAACAAGGAGCAGCTCCTTTCATGTGTCCCCTTGATGTAGGATGGTAACAGCTGTTTTGGCGTGTCGATGACTGATGGCTGCTTCCTGTTGTGGATATTTTAAAGGGACAGCTTTACAGTTTAAGAGCTTTCTCACCATGCCCACGTCCCACTGGCCCCTGAGGCATTTCCATGGCCGTGTCTACGCTGCAACAGAAACCAAATAAATCCCCCACGATGGGCTGATGGGAGCTGAGGAGGAGCGGACTCGCCCCCATGCTCTAGTGATTCACAGAGCTGCTGAGGCCTGTAATGGATGCCGAAGTTGTGTGGCGAGCTCTAATTCACCCCTGTGCTGAAAAGCTGCTGTTTGCCCCACTGGAGTAAATACATAACGCTTGACTTTAGGCAGCTGAACGTTTGTTCCTCATGTGATCGTTTGTCTTTGCTCCATGTCTGGAAGTACTGAGGTGTGTTGTGGCTTACGGGAGGGTTAGGGTTGTGTTAGACGCTCTGTGGGATTGTTTAATGAGGGCCTGGCATTGATGTGAGCTCATAAGAGTCTGGTTTCTTTCTTTTTTTTCATCTTTTCAAGTTATTATATTTCAACAGGCCTTCAAGGGTGTCAGCCAGACTCTGACAAGGTCTGGCTGCCTGTAGTACTGTACAAAGAGGAGGCAGAAATGATAAAAGCAGCAACGAGGCAGAGGAGGGAACAGGAGTGTAAATAACTCCTATTTAATTATCTGTGACTGACTTATGGGGTGTGTGGAATGGGAACAGAGGCCCGAGGCCGGGGCTCTGCTCTACCACTCGCGTTTGCTCCAGCAGTAATAAAATCCAAGGGAAAAAAGTAGATTAAGACAGTTTCATGGGGTGTAGCAGACATGGCATTTAGACCCGAACACTTATAAAGAGCCTCACGGGCAACATTCCAGGCAGGACACAATGTTGAAACAAGGATTTCCTTGAGCTGCAAGGTCCACAAACAATGTCTACTCAGTGTGCTTAATGTATTCACACTTCCTCCCTTGTCTTTCTGTGGTTGCCTCTTCCTCCATCTTTGACACACACGCGCACTGATCCTTTCACAGCTGAGTGTGTGTGCACTCAGACGCGAAAATGTATTCTGTGCTCATAAACATAAACAGACAGGCCATACTGTACATGATAGCATCTTTTAAATGTGTGTGTGTGTGTGTGTGTGTGTGTGTGTGTGTGTGTGTGTGTGTGTGTGTGTGTGTGTGTGTGTGTGTGAGTGCGTGTCAGAGTCAGAGCTGACAGCCCTATTGCTCTAGTTTAGGTGTGAGATTGTCTCTCTTGTCAGCTCATCGCGTCTCACAAGCTAACACTCTTATCCGCTCTGCCTACCTGTCGTCTATCTGTCTGCATTATAATCACGCCAGGATAATATGCGCTCCCATCCCCCGTCTTTGCAGATTGGCAGTCTTATTTCCGAATCCAACACCTAGCAGAAGCGGGCCTTGACGCGTACTCGCTACACCTGAAACGCACTTGCACAAAGGCCTGTGGGCTGCACACCGCCCACCGCCACGCAGCTTCAAGTCCTTGTGCAGAAAACAAAGCCGCTGTTGTCCTCCATACAGAGAAGTTATCAACCGCATGGAGGGGAAGGTGAAGAGGAGAAGGAGGGGGGAGGCCTGCACTGCCAGACTGTGTCGGATTCAAACCAGATCATCCAGAACTGCGTGAAATTTCAGATGGCATCACGAGATGCTTCTTAGTTTTTACCCACTGGTCAAACGTCAGCTGAGGTTGTTTTCAACGGTGGAACAATAAAGGTATTCACAAGCTGGACCTGTAACAGGTTTGGTTAAATGGAACAACCACATCCAGCCAATCATTTTCTAAACATTCCAGAGATCAATAACAAATACACACATGTTGTGATCAGGAAGAAACACAATAGGAAGTAGTCTATTTGTAACGCAGCTGCACTGACCCAACTGATGGCACACCGTTGGAACGAGTGACCTGGCAGACCCAGCTCAGCTTCCTGCTGAACACAAGTGGGGAGGATGATGATGATGATGATGAGAGGCGAGATGGGCGGGATTCGGCAGTAAATGTCAATCATCAGAAGCCGCAGAGAAGGCGAGTCATGTAATCATCCACGGCTTTGATTTGACAAGGAGTGGCATTGCTCAGTTAAAGCGCCTGAATGAGTAGTAAATCAACTCCTCGGAGACGTGCCACATGAAACAAACGGCTGTTGAAGCGGCCCGCCCATGTCAATAATCTGCTTTCATGTGCGTGCCAACCCCGGGTCACAGCCGGAGCAGGCCCAAATGTAACTGTGAGTTTACCCTGGAAGTACATTCTTCTAAACACAACGCCAGCAGGGGCCGTTTCAAACGATTCTGCTTGCCTTAGTTGGCTTAAACGTGGACCAAGGCTTGACTTTTGGGGAATTTTGTTTAGGAAGAAAGCAAAAGTTGGAAAGCAGACATTAAAGGATAAAGGTATTCCAGGGACAGACCTGCAGAGGCCAATATATTTCCTCAACTGGGTCCTTGTGGAGACAAAGCACCACGCTTGTTCTTGGCAGTAACTCACAGGCAAAGATGAATTCATGAATGTGAAACAGCACCATATATCACCCCACTTTCCTCCTCCAAAGTGCCCCATGTGAGCCGAGTAAAGTCACACACAGCCTGTGTTGTGCGACTATGTCTCCTTGTTCCAAACTGTGCACCGAGGGCTGCGGGCCGAGCTAACACTTATGAAATATTTCCCTTGCTGACCTTAGCTACTGCCTCAGCTGTGGAGATTAATCCTCTGTCAGCAGACACTGGGAACACACTGAAACAGCACACACACACACACACACACACACACACACACACACACACACACACACACACACACACACACACACACACACACACACACACACACACACACACACACACACACACACACACACACACACACACACACTAGCAGAAAGAGCAGTAGCAACAACTCTGTTTCTTAATGATAATTATTACACTTTCTGGTGATTTATTTCAGCTGAACTTGGCTGTGTGCCAGCAGCACAGGAGGAGGAAGGAGACTTGGAAGGAAGGCGGTGCAGCTTCTAAACCGCAGCCAGAGAGCCAACATGCACAACGGAGCATAAAATCAAATATGGGGAACGTTTTGGGCTGCAGAGGTGCTTTCTCTTCTACGCGTAGAGCAGCGACACAGCGCTCACGGAATGATGGAAGTCAGGTGAGTGTGGATTAGTTGATAAGAGAACTGTAAAGCTCCTGAAAAAGATAAAAATAAAAACAGGGTTTGTACAATCGGTGTGGAAATTAAATGAAAAAAGTCTGCACACACCATCAGGACGAACCTAGAGCGTACGGTCACAGATCTGGAGGCTTCAAACGCTGAAACTGCAGAAGCCCAAAAATGGTAAATGGCCTGTATTTAATAAAGTACCTTCTAGAGTCCTGGAACTCCCCAAGGTGCTTTACAACACAATCAATCATTCATCCGTTCACACACACATTCACACCCTGGTGGTGATTGTAGCCACAGCTGTCCAGGGGCGCACTGACAGAGGCGAGTCTGCCGAGCACAGGCGCCACCGGTCCCTCTGACCACCACCAGCAGGCAAGGTGGGTTACGTGTCTTGCCCAAGGACACAATGACGTCGACAGAGTGAGCGGGGCTCGAACCTGCAACCATCTGATGACGGGAGCGAGCACTTTAACTCCTGTGCCACCGTCGCCCAAAAAGAACAATCTTTAGTCAAACAGAAGGGCGTCTGTGGCCTGAGCTGTCTGATGAAGTATAGGATGGTAGTTAAGGAAATATTAGAGATATCAGGAAACAACAAATCAATCTGACATTTTTCTATTTCACTCAATTCAGAGGGGAAAAAACATATAATTGCCTAATTTGTTCTTTCTGAAATAAAATACCTTTTCTAGTGTCTGTTTCAGTACTTTAAACCCCGTAAAGGAGCAGAACTGTGCATTGCATCAACCCCCTGAAGCTGTTTCTTCAGCCGTCCTCCCGCTCCTGGACTCGGTCCTCCTCTCTGTCCTTTACTCAGCCACAGACGACTTGGCCAAATCTAGTCTTCTTTGTAAAAGCTTATTTGGATGCTGGGACTGAGAGCAAGCTGCTCTTGCAGTTCCTGCCAGAGCTTCACACTGTGGTACACCGTAAATTAAGACTGTGAACAACAACAGGGTGTGTGGGGGGGTGGGGGCTTGAGGCGAAAAGGGGAGGAAAATGGGAGAGGAAGGAGAAGAAGGGGTGAAAGACTAAGTGCAGTTTTCTTTTTGGTCCGTGGTGATGAATGCGTTTTTGAACAAGGCAGAAAATATGTCATATCCCCTTTAATGGCTACACATTTCTGTAGTCGTAACTCATTGTTTATAAAGAGGTGTGTGTGTGTGTGTGGGGGGGGTGATATACGGCATCGTATATTCCTCTCAGCGGCACTTTTACGAGCCCCCTCCTTGCTGTATGAAAGCATTGATTGCTATTTCAAAGCTTCTCGTCAGAGTCGGTGAGTGTTGAGTACCTCCAGCTGCCAGTGACACAAACCCACTGGGCCTAAAATATTACTGGTGTCTGTTGGATGAAGTAAGTTTCCTAAAAGCGTCTTTCACAGAGAAAAAAATCTAAATGATCAGCATCCAAACTGAAACTATCAAAAAACAAAACAAAACACAAAAAAATAAACAACAACAATCCTTTAAGAGGATCTTAAACAAAATCAGACTGAACCAGAAACTGAGATGTCGGCACAAAATAAAAACAGGAACTTCTTTCTACAGTTGAGGACCACCAGAATGGAACTAGGATCTCCTCCTGGTCCGTAGCTGGGGGGCCTCATTTATAAAAGCTTTCTAAATCCCACCTGTCCTAGAAATGTGTCCAGATGGGTTTGGATCACATCCTGCCTCATACACACCCACTGTCTGCCATAAATGCAAAGTGCTTTATGAATGCTCTGCATACGAATAAATTGATTTTGAGTGCCAAGTGGCAAAGGAGAGTGCCGTGTTGTCCTCCAGAGACACTATGTTGTTGTAGCAGTGAATTCTGTGAGCCCAGAGGAGTCAATGAGAGTTCATGGTGGACATTTGAAAAAAAAAGTGGTTAGATGGAGTCAAAGAGAAAGATGGCAATAATCATTGGTGCCATCCAAAACAGCTGCATTATGCTGCTGAGATATTCCAGATCTATGTGGAACATTTAATGAAACAGTTTTATTTACCCAAAGGGATTTTTAGGCAGGAAATGGCAAAACATTTTCATTGTATCAAACAAACATCAGCCCGCCTGTTGGCTAATTCCCTCTGGAACGAGCTGCGGTGCAGTCCCCTCCACTAATATTAGCAGACAGTTTATAGTTTGGTTAATGCCAGTTCATACACCAATAAGACACATGAGGGTCTACAACTCTGTAACGGAGTTTGAAATGTACCATGTCACCATCTCACCGGTCTTGCTGCCAGTCTCCTCGTCTCCAGAATGTACTTACCTCAGGGTCAGTTTGTTTAAACTTGCACACATTTTGCCATCAAGGTTTTCTTCATGAGTTGTAAATCACTTACACCAAAGATGTATGTAAGCAAGCTTTATAAATGAGGCCCCGGGTCTCTAGACCTGCTAGCAGACTCTGGAAAGAGGACCCGAGGGCTCAGGTTGGAGTTTGAATTGTTTTGACCAATCAGAGCTCTGAAACCTAAAGTCAGGATTTAACAGACATTTAAATAAGTGGGATGTTGGATCTTCTGATGGTTTCAGTTAAGAGTCTTGCTGCAGAGTCCTAGACCAGCTGAGGAACATCAAGGACTTTTTAATAAACGTGAAAACACTTCTCAACAAGTCTAGATAGGAGGAAATAAAATCGTGAAGAACCATCTCAAGTTTATGTTTAGGCAAGGCAGCTTTATTTATAGAGCACATTTCAAACACAGAGGAAATAAATTCAACGTGCTTTACAATTATCAGGACATGATATGAAAACACATAAAAACATTAATTAAAATACACACAAATGGAAATACAGTTTAGAGCTAAAGGTGAAGACAAAGAAACAGCACAGATTACAGTGGAGACGACTCAGCATAAGAAACAATTCATTTAAAGGTCTTAGGTGTGTTCTTGCTGTGTGTTATTTCTACTTCCATGTTGTCGTTCTTTTTTAAAACACAGAAACGGTTTTGTTACCTGTTATTGACGCTACAGTTTCGCCGACGGCTGCCGGCTTCTTCAGGCTGACGCTGATGGTGGCGCGTCACTTCCTTCTCCGTTTATCTGCGGGCAGCAGAGGACGTTGTCGCCCTCTACTGCCCGCTCTCCCCTCTCCGATGATGCAGTCCCGTGCGCGGTCCAGCGTGTAAACTCCGTCGTCCCTGTTCATGGTCCCACATCCACGTCTCCTTATCTCTGTAGCTTCTTTTATCCATCTTTTGTATTTTTGTTGTTCTGTGGTTATGATCCGTGTGTTGTCCCAGTCCATTATATGGTTTTCTCTTAAGCAGTGATCTGTTACGGCTGACTTCTTTATTATACTTTCTGCTTCTTCTTTTGCTGCTCTTGTGTGTCTTCGATTTGCCTCTTTCTCGCACTCCTTTCTGTGTTCTATTGTTCGTGTGTTGAGTTGGCGTCCGGTTTCTCCTATGTATGTTTTATTGCAGAGTTTGCATGGGATTTCGTAAATGACTCCACAACGTCCTCTGCTGCCCGCAGATAAATGGAGAAGGAAGTGACGCGCCATCATCAGCGTCAGCCTGAAGAAGCCGGCAGCCGTCGGCAAAACTGTAGCGTCAATAACAGGTAACAAAAACCGTTTCTGTGTTTTAAAAAAGAACGACAACATGGAATTCATTTAAAGGCTGATGAGTACATTAGGGTTTTTAGTTTTGTTTTTAACAACACTAGGGTTGGGGCAAATCTGAGGTCATGGGGAAGTTGATTTCATATGTTTAGTCACCAACCTTCTCAGTTAGCTAATTTTTGGGACATATCATGGGATCAAAAGTGACTTCAGAATAAACACAAACATGGCAGTGGAAGGTTGTGCCGCGTTTGTTTGCCATCTTGCTTTCTGATTGGCTACATGTCACATTCAATGGGCAGCATATTTATTTGTCCCTGAAAACCAGACCAAAACATTCCAATGTGTTTGAAAGCCCAGATTTTTGATCAGAGTGGCCCTGATGTTCTTCAGAGACAGACCAGCACAATCCTGATACACCACACATGGTAGGAAAATCTGATTAGATTCTCTTTAGAGCCATTACGATAATTGGGTGCATCCTTAAAGCTGTTGGAGGCGGAAGAGTGGGACAAAACTTTAAATGAATATTTAGCTATGTGAACCGGGCTTAAGGAGGTGTATGGAAAATATAAACAGGAAAGGACCTAAAACAGAGCCTTGGGGTATCCCACATAGCCTGACATTGCTTGGTCTATTAGGACTCTGAAAGTTGTGTGGTTCTCATTACAGCTTTCCTGGTCAATCTCTACAGTTTCTACCTTCGTCCTTCACAACTATCTCAGATGAGAGGATTTTGTGAACCGGTTAGCATAGGACAAACATTTCATAAATACATCCTATAGGTTGCAGGTCAAAGAAAATAGGAACATGTAGGAGACCGGAGTAAAAGCGGGGGAGTGACTGGCTGCTGCCTGAACTCGTGGCTGGAGCAGATTTCTTTAGCAGTTCTTGGCTATAAACTCTCAGTGTTTGGGCGAGCTGCTATTATGAAAGCAAATCCACGCCTGTCCTGGGTTGTTAACTTCAACCAGGCTGCAGAGACAAAGTCGTAACCTGACAGACCACCTGGATCTTCCCAAAGAACAATAATCTACAGTTTCCCTTCCATAAAAGTGATCTGGTTTATTTTAGAAACCCATGAGAGTTTTTCTGGTCTGCTTTCTTTTTTAATCAAGTAATTATTGCGTTATTTGCTGTTTCAGGGTATTTTGCTTATTGCTTTAATACATTCAACAACTGACAAAACAAACAATAATAAATTCATAAATATTAGGACTACCCTTTGAGCTGCCTCAGCTGAGTCCTACACAGCTGTCCATCAACTCCTTTCTACACAGAAGTCTGTTAGTGAAGGAAGTAAACGTGTTATTTAGCTTTACTGGGACTAAAAATAACCATGGGAAACATTTAAGTTGGTGTGTGCGTCCCAGTGACTCCAAAAGCTTAGACGTTAATTAATTTGATAACTTTTACAGCAGATTTAGAATGAATTTGGATAGATCCTTTAGGACTGACACCTTCACTTTTTCTTTAATTAATAAATAACCTATTTTCTGCAGAAAAAAGGCACCATGTTCAGTACATGTTTTAAAGGTTTTCAGCTAACAGTTCTGATGCAAATCGTTCATATTTGACCCAGAGGGAATAGGACAGAGCTCTGCATCCTGTGTAGATGTAGGAATGGCTTCCTAGAACCTTCTTCTTCGTTGGAAAGGCCGTGTGACAGGTTATAGCAGGTTCTTCCTCTTCATAAATCCAGATTTGAACATCTGTGAGAGCAGTGTAACCATTTTCTCTCCTGGATCAGAGTCATCCCTCAGGCCAACACATCACAGGCAGAAGTTACAGGAATAAATCACTTCTTTAATTCCTTGAATCATTTTCTCACCGCCGTGTTTTTACCAGCATGACTGTAAGGCGTTCCTCTTTGATGAGCCAGCCCGTCCAGCTTGTCACGCCGTTTACCGTGAGACTGACAACAATAAATTACAGTTGCTTATGATCAGTGTTCATGTTGGCTCGCCACAAAACATCTCTGTCATTTTTAATGGGAAAAATTGACTTGTAGCAGGTAAATTACACGGGTCAGGTCTCATGCTGTCATGGCTGTCAGTGCTTGTTTGTGGCTGTTTGACAGTTTTGCAGTAGCCCATCTCCTGTTCTTTGGTGTCAATAGTCTTTTTATTGCCCTTATAAACAAGTCAGTGAATCTTTTGTGTACGCTCGTGTTAATCTTATGTTTGTTGACAAGCTGTGATCTCTGGAATTTCCCTGGTGAACCTGCCAGCAGGTTGGTAAAAGACCAAGCGGTTTTCCAAAAATAAAGATTACAAATAAAAGATTTGTAAACTCATCCATGAGTCCAAGATCACGTTGCCTCTGTTGCTCGTTCATGTCGCTTCGCGCTGTATAACATACAAAAGATCAGACCGTACCTAACACAATATTCCACCCAGCTCCTGGTGCTACATATAGTCATCTCTCGTCTCGACTACTGCAATGCCCTTCTGACTGATCTTCCAGGCAGTACTGTGAGACCTCTTCAAATGGTCCAGAATGCAGCGGCACATCTGGTCTTCAATTAGCCTAAAAGAGCACATGTCATCCCTTTGTTCATTGAGCTCCATTGGCCACATTAGCTGTATGCATCAAATTCAAATTGCTAACACTAGCATACAAAATCCTGGATGGTATGGCTCCCATCTACCTGAATCCTCTCGTAATGGGTTACGTCACGGCCTGGCCGCTCTGGTCTTCAAAGGATCATCGGCTAGCAGTGCCTACACCACGCTCAGGACTAGGGGTTGTATGACTAGTCGACTAGTCGACTTCACCGTTCTGTAGTGACTTTTTATGCCTGTCATCGACTAGTTGCTGTCACGTGATAATGACCGACAAGATGCAGTCCTCGGAAAAGGCAGCAGGTGACGAGCCCCTGAGCGTCGGGAGGTGGAGGCGACGCGCTGTGCCAGAGCGTCGGTACTGACACCCGCCATAAAACGGACATTTAACCAAATTGTGACCTTTTTTCTCTTGCAATTTAACCTTCCCCTCGCCCCCATCCTAATCTTAACCAGCTTGCGCATGCAAAGCTCTGATCATTGACGCACTCCAGACATCTGCGTCCTGAGCACGGCCACAGTAACATTATCAAATTAGGTGTCGCCACCTCAAAAACTAAATTAACACGCGATCTTTCATGTCGGCTCATTTCCTTTTACGTTTTCTGTCTTTTATTTGTGCCTGATGCTTTTTGCTGCTGCGGAGCGAGGCACATCACCTGTTTTGTCCTCCGGTGACGCACCTCACTGATGCGGCCGGCAAGCAGCGAGCACTCCGTTGTTTTTGCAGTCGGTAGATCTTTTAGAACTGCAGTTCAAAGGTAACTCATAAGGTGAATATATATGAAGGCAGGTAGCAGTTTTTCTTTAGGATTGAGAGGAGATGCAGGAAGATAATAAACAGACAGGACAGAAAAATAGTCAAATAAAAACAAGTTAGTTTTTGTACCTGGTGGTTGCAACAAACAGACACCATTGAAGGTAATCAGAAGTGAGGAACAGAAAATGAAATAATTATTTTAATGTTTAGAGCAGCAGGAACTCTGAGAGGCTTCAGGCGCATCAGTGAGTTTGCGGCCGCTGCGCAGGGGGAGGGGGGAGAGGGCTGAAGCAGAAACTACCGTTGTTAAAAGAAATGTGTTTAACTCTGAAAATGTGGGCGCAATTTTAATTGTCAAAAACTCCAGCGAACCAACTGACCCCCCCCCCCACACACACACACACACACACACACTGCTTCAGGTGTATGATGTCATCAACGACTAGTCAAAGTCGACTCGATTTTTGTTACTTGACTGTCGATTTAAAAAAAAATTAAGTCATGCAGCCCCTACTCAGGACAATCCAGACCCTTTTCATGTGTCGTTCCACAGATGTAATAATAAAAACTTCCAGAACAGGAGCTTTCTTGTTGATTTTCAAGAAACTCCTGAAGACCCAGCTCTTCAGAGAGCATCTTCTAAACTAGCACCCTCCCAGCACCCTTCCCCCACTCTACTGCACACTCCATGATTGCTTCCCTCTGTGATTGATTATGCTGCCTCACTGCCACCTAGGGCTGACTGACTAGTGTTTGCTGTTAGCCTCAAGGGCAACCTACTGGCTAAATACATATACACAAACATAAATACCAGGACTGATCACATGTAGCACCTTACTAATCCATCACCATGTGACTGGTCATACACTGTATATACTGTATAATGGATGGCCCCTCCACGCCGTCACCAGGTTTCTGAAGAGCCAAATTGAAGCCCAGTGGTCAGTTCCCACCATCGCTGTCTTGGCCGCGTCCCGTCACTCACAAAATTACAAAAATGTGGCTGATAGCAGAGCTGTGAGGGTGGGGGCAGATGATTGACACCCATCAAACTCTGAGTGAGCTACAAGCTAACTGAGCAAACCGAATATAACGGAGGTGGGTGCTTTTAGCCAGGAAAACCACAGTTGAGTGACTCTGCTGCCCTGCGTCTTTTAACGTGAGGCCAAAGCTGAGGCCTTCCCTGGAGCAAGCAGGAGGCAAGCTGCTACTGCTAGTGCTAACAGCTCATCTGCTACGTGTCAATCAAATAAACATGCCGCTAATTATTCATAACTTCAAGCTTCAATCACATCTAAATGGAAGATATGCAAAATAAATAAATAAATAAAAAAAAAGGCGCTGCTGTGGTCAGAGATGCCGCTGAGGGGAGGGGACCATACCGATAGTTGGAACCCAGCTCCACCAACATGTTATATTTCAACCCATTTTCTAAAATGCAGCGTTATGTTAAACGCACTGGGTTTTACCCTATTACACTTAAATTTCATGGTTTAACAGTACATGTTAAAACGGTAGTTAGGTAGCTACTTCGATAAGCTCAGCTAGCGCAAGAGCGGCAGTGACCTAAATTATATAAATAAAATTTTGTTGAGACTCCTTGGACGCTCTATTAGTGCACTTAATACCACAGCAAGTCATTTTGTCCAACAATTGCACCAATAATATCCAAAAGAACGCACAAAAGCTACAACTAATGGTCTAAGTTGGGAGACTGAAAATGGCGGAATAGTTTTACGGCGAGGCCGAGTCTCAGGCTGAGGCCTTTCGCCGGAGCTAGCTCTGCGGTCACGTGGGTCTGATGCTCATTAATTATACAGAATTTTAGGCTTTTAATACACTTAAACAGAAGAGTGACAAAAGAATTCACCCCCCTCAGAGTTGTCATGAGTGTAAACTAGATCCTACGGCATGTTTTGGTACCAGGCTGTAAACATGTTTATTTCTGCTGTGAAATTGGTATTTTTAACATGGGAGTCAATGAGGATTTGCTCACGTCTGACACCAGCCCCCAGCGGATGAGGGTGGAACTGCACTTTTTGTCACTTCCTGTTTTGCTTCATTTCCAGACCCGAATTATGGGGGCTTGGTTCAGACCTGCTGGTCCCAAATGAAGATTAGTTGAAGGACATTTTTTTAAACTTTTTCTTTTGTGTTATTGAGAAAAGTTTTTCATTGTTTGATTGATAAAATCACAGAATAGTCAGGAGTGTGTTTAGTCAACATTTAATGAAATAGGTTTGAAATATTAATTCATGGAAACTTCCAGAATCTCATTTTGCATTAGAAATACTGCCAGCCTGGTCAATCTGTGAAAGCATATGTTGTGATTGGTTTTCACACCTCCCCACTATCACTGGGACCCGAGTCTTGGTTTTTAAGAAAAAGAGACGTTTCTTGCCATCTGAAGAAATGGAAATAAGGATTTTAAGGACATATCCGGGGCTGTAGTCATGTTTCCTCATTCCTCAGTGTTATCTGCCACAGCTTGTGTTGGCTGGCAGATCTTATCAGCAAACACGGCGGATGACTGTACTCTACATGCTGAGAGACAAAATAAGAAGGAGAGGAGTTAGTGATAAAACCGTGACGGATTAGATGTCATTTGGCAAGTTGTGGTGCAGCAAGCATCAGTGACAGGACTGGAAAGATGATGGAAAAGGATGGAGGATACGAAGACTGTGTGTGTGTGTGTGTGTGTGTGTGGAGGGGGGTAAGATGGCAGAAGAATGCAGGGGCGTGTCATGCATGGAAAATGTTGTTTACTGTCTAATTTCTTGCGCCGTTCCCTTCCTTCCTGACATTTCCTGTCATTCAGAGAGCCGAGTGTCACTCACATTTTGAACTTGCCAAACAGACATTGTAGACATTATTGGAGCTGTCAATCAAGTTAATGTGCAGTCTGCTACCAGAGGAACCGAGGGGAAGAGGAGAGAGTTGTGGCCGTGAAGAATGCATATGGAAACTCAACAGTTGTGTCTGAGATGGCCGACAAGTAGCAGCTTTGATAGAAACCAATGCAAGGCTTCACCAGCCCTGACACCTGAGATAGTTCACCTGTGCTCCCTCCTGCCTCTCTGAGAATTTGCACCATTCTGGCCTAAATGGAACGTAACAGGTGCCCATTTGGAGATGGGCTCTACCCACTGGGCCTTTTGTCAGTAATAAAGTTGAGATGTTAATTCAAACAACATAATATTGACTCAGCATCCTCTCTCAGAGTGAGACTGAGTGAAATCTGGTTGAAAAGACTCTGAATCGTTGGAAAACATCAGAGAGATTCCTTGGGTTCCTGCTATTAAAGGAACAGAAGAAGCTGTTCACCTGCTCTTAGCTCCCTCAGCGCTGCCAAAACAAAGACAATGAAACAGGGAGAGCTGATGTGTGAAGGGTGGAAGAGAAAAAGAGTGTAATTAATGTTTCACAACCGAGACTGTTCCCCCAGGGTGAATTCTCTCTTCATCATTTCTCTCAGAAAATTAAGTGATACTGCTGTTGCCTTCCCTTTTTCCTCCTGTCCTTCTGTCACCCAGGCATCTTTGTCTGAACTTTAAGGATTAAACTTGCGAGGGATGGCTGGTAGTTATGTCTGCAGGCTGAACTCCTCAGGTTTCATTCAGGGCTGCTTGTCTCCCCGAGGCGACAGGAAGATGTCAGCGTCTGTCAGCTTCTGTCTGTCATCGGAGCCCTGTCAGCGAAGACTCAGCCAGCACTCCATCTCGGCTCCGTCGCTCGGAGTTTCCTTCAGGCCTGTGATCTGAGACACCCAGGCAGCACAGCCGGCTTCATGTCTCAACTCTCCTCCTCACTTTCCCTAGCACCCCCCTTCTTTACTCGTACCTTGCGAGACACAACAAACACAAGGTCAAGGCGTCTGTCATGTTTCGCTGTGAGGATTTGAGTCTAAATGGCATTGTGTTGCTGCCGGTGCATGAAAGCTGGGGTGTGTCACTTCGCCTGTGTGTCGGCGCACGTGTGTGCGAGCGCGAGTCACTCTGGTTTGAGTGACAGCGTGAGCGAGGCGCAGCCAGGCGGCGGCTCTTTGTAAGAGTGCACCTACCTTCTCTTCTCACAAGTTTCCTCCCGGCAACAAACTGTCACGGCTGACAGCTCTCACAAAGGAAAGAGAGAGAAGGGAGGCAGGGGGTACGGGGATTAAAAAATAAGTTTAAAAGATGAAATTAAAGCAAAGAAGGGAACCTGACAGCACCTTGAGAAGAGGCATTGTCTGGGAGGGGAAATATTTCTGTGCGAACAGGCTTTGATCAGTGGAGGATGAGAGTGGCGCAGAGCTTGTAGAGCTGGAGCCTAAAACCCATTGAAAGGAGTGGAGTGAGAATGAAAATGAGCCTCACAACTACTTCCCACTCAGGACCAGAGCAGGCAGCGCGCTCACTAAGGAAGGTGCAGGTTTTCTTTCCTCCAGTCGCCGGGCTCTCTGGAAAAGCAGGCAAAAGCCCAAATTTAGTAAACGTGCCTTTAGCAGATCGGATTGTTCGAAGAACCGAACAAGTGTTTGAAGGGAGGCAGAGGAAGGAGGAGAAAGAGGAGATTAGGTGAAAGAGTAGCTTTTGAAACACATGAAGGAGAACACAGAGGAGCTGGAGGCAGCAAAACGGAAGAGGAGGTGGAAGTACCGGTGGGGGTGGGAGGAGACTATCACTTTTTTTTTGTGAATCAATGTTAGAGGGGTGTAGAAGTCCGAGGATGGAGGAAAGCGGTGGGTAGTGCTGCTCCTGTAGCCCTCGCTGCTCCAGGAGCACTTTGATAGACAAAGCAGCCTGCTGAACGGGAACCTCCTGCTGGCAGGATCTGAGGAGGCTGTTTACAGAAGAACTTGTCAGATCTGAAACTCTGCCTGCCCTGTTGTATGGAAAACACTCAGCCTTTGATGTCTCTCTCACTTTTAATTTCTTTCTTATTCTTATTTTCTCTGTTTCTCTGTTGCCACAACTTCCTCTCTTTGGTGGCTGACACGTGTCAAGATCTGGTTGCATTATTCAGTCACAGCCCAAGGAGACGAGAACAATTCTGCTACATGCTTTTGAATAAAAGTCCTCAGAAATTCCTTTAAGCTGCAATCTGAAGAAAGAGCAACCTGTGTGTAGTAGCAGGGAAGACACTGACCCAGGTAAACCTGCCAACAGGCTGTGGAAGCACATGAAAGGACCTCCTGTTCAACATTCTCCTGTGTCCCCAACAGATATCTGCTGATACCAAATCTAAAGCCTAAAGCTTGGTTTATGCTTGACGCGTCTGCGAGGTTCGCACGGCTCCGCGTGGCAAAATTGCGTCATTTTAACAACCACGCCCCTCCACCGCGCCTCCGCACGCCCCAAACTTTCCGCACCGCGCACCTAGGAAATTTTCTAACCACGCGGACAGTCGGACGCGGAAAAACATGGCGGACTGGCAAGAACTAGTATGGCAGAGGTTTGTAAATACAGACATTTGTGAGATTCAGCTCTCAGAGATCACCGTGATCAACGTGTTGTTAATAATTCTTGGAGAGAAATAGGTCGCACTGTCGGAAAAGACAAGGACGCTGTTAAAAATGCTGGAATGCCATGTTGTAAACAACAGTAATTTTTACTTCTACTATGGTGTAGTGTTAGATGCATGCCATAGAGCTCCATGCTGCCCCCTACAGTTTGGGAGAATATTGGCTCACCGCAGAGACAAGCCGCCTGAACCATAAACGCTGCGAGTTGTGAAGCGCGTTCCATCCGCGAGCCGCATCACCGCGCGGAAAGTGAATGCATCAAGCATAAACCAAGCTTAAGTCATGCTTCTGCGTCTGCATCAGTGCGGAGACACGCTAGCCTGGCAAGCCAGACTAAATAAATGTATTATTTAGTCTGGCCATGCTCCATTGACGGCTCTCGGTTGCGGGGCGGGTTCTACCGTTGTCTTTCAAATGATCTCCGCATTCCACTGGACAATGAATGTAACATTCTCTTGTTTCACTGTGTTGCATCATCCCACCCACCAGGCATATAGAGTGCCCTGATTGGCCCACAAAGCGGATAAAGCTCTGTGATTTGTTCACTAAGCAGATAGAGCACTATGATTGGCCCACCATTATGGACCAATCACAGCTCTTTATGTGTTTGAAACCCCTCTAGAGAGTTGTGATTGGCTAGCCAGAGTCCTGGTAGGAGCTGCTGAGGTTCCAATGGAGCATGCCTAGACCATTCTTTGCAAAGCAAGAATTTGGTCTAGTTCACTAGGCTAGAGACACGCAACACCATTATCCGTCCTTGCGGGCTTGCTGGAGAGCCCCCGCAAGGACGGACGGAGTTGAGCTCTCTTTTCCAAACATCCGTCCATCGAGACGGAGAACGCAAGCTTGTGATTGGTCAGGGCACTGCTGTTGTCTACACCGCCGCCATCGCTCCTGCAAAAACATAAAGAGAGCCGAGAATAACTAGCGGCAGACACGGAGAAGCTTGAAGAATACCTCACGAAAAAACTATAAAAATATGAACATTTAATTCCCCGTGACTGGAGGAGTGAAAGATGCGCAGCAAGCATTTTATTTGTGGACGGAAATGACAGGAAACGTGGGTTTAGAGGAGGCGAGCGCATGAAGAGGTGGAGGAGGATGAGAGACAAATGTGTCTGTTAAAGAGTCTCTTATTACAAAAAAACTCAATATAAACACACTATCTTGGACCGCATACATGACAGGATACCACAGAACAGCGCTACGCCCTCTGTTGTCCTGCCGGGGAAATGCTTTGCAACACTCTCCAGGAGACGGAGAAGTATGATAGCAAAATGTCTCCGTCCGTCCGCGTGTGTCTCTCCCTTTTGGAGCTGACGGAGAAGCATGACTCAGGCTTCAGTCCTGACCATGGACATATAAATATTGGACAATGGGTTTCCATAGATTCCAATAACACGTTTTTGAAGAGAAATGGGAGGTGGCCACCACCGCCATTTTGACCGTGTCACAGGTTCCGTCAAGCCCAGACAATTCCACAAAAGGGAAGAGAGGTCGAGCTGAGGGTGGGGCTGTAAGGCTGGGATCAACTGACGACACCCGGTCGAACTAGCTACAAGCTAACCTGAAGCTAACCCAAAGCTAATGCGGAGGTGGGAGCTAAGCTAACGGAGGTAGCAACCTAGCTACAACCGGAGTTAACTGTGCACAACACCAGAGCTTCTGAGTCAGAGATACGCCGGGCTGACCGCTGGGTAAAACCGGGTGGAAAACAGAGGTCTCCGAGACCTCCACAAGCCGGCAGCCGCAGAGCAGACAAGCGCCGCTGCGATCTGAGATGCGCAGAGCTGCCGCTGGGGAGAACCGGGTGGAAAGGTTTCCATCCCAGAGCTCCACAAGCCGGCAGCCCGCGCAGCAGACAGAAGCCGCGATCAGACAGAGATGGGCCGAGCTGCGGGGAGGGGAGAAGCGGGTGGAAAACATCGGTCTCCCGAGAGCTCCACAAGCCGATAGTCGGAACCCAGCTCCACCAACATGTTATATTTGAACCCATTTTCTAAAGTGCAGCATTATGTTAAATGCACTGGGGTTTTACCCTATTACATTTAAATGTCATGGTTAGACAGTACATGTTAAAATCTAAGCTCAGCTCGGCAGTGACCTAAAATACATAAATATAATTTTACTTACCGAAAAAAATGAAGTGGAGACTCCTTGGATGCTCTATTAGTGCAATTAATGCCACTGCAAGTCATTTTGTCCAACAATTGCACAAATAATATCCAAAAAAGAATACACAAACACAGAGACTCAAAATCACGGAACAGTTTCCAGGCCAGACCGAGGCTCTACTGAGGCCTTTCCACGGAGCTAGCTCTGTGGTCACATGGGTCTGATGCTCATTAATTATACAAAATTTTAGGCTTTTAATACACTTAAACAGAAGAGTGAGGAAAAAAATTCACCCCCTCAGAGTTGTCATGAGTGTAAACTAGATCATTTAAACCAAAAACATGTTTTGGTACCAGGCTGTAAACATGTTTATTTCTGCTGTGAAATTGGTATTTTTAACATTGGAGTCAATGAGGATCTGCTCGCTTCTGACACCAGCCCCTAGCGGATGAGGGTGGAACTGCAATGTTTGGTACTTCCGGGTTGGCCTCAATTTTTCACCCCGCATTGTGGGGGCTTGGTCCTGACTCAACCCAGCACAGATTTAATAACTGTTTACCAAAAAGTACATTCAAGGTGTTAAAATCAGCTGATTTTATATTTCTAAAATCAATGCATAGTTTCTGTAGAGGATCACAATGCAGGGAGACAGTTTACCTACATCGACCTTAATCTCATTCTTTATGTCTTCTCTTTATCAACTGCCTTTCCCATGAAACAACAACAAGATTGATTAAATATGATGTATTATGTTGATTCCCCTCCCTGATCCTAACCCTATTCCTAATCTATCAGATTGAAGCCTTGCATGTATTTTTGGCTGTTGGAGCTGCTGACTGACTTGAGACCATCCTAGACTGTAGACCCATTTGTAAAGTTGGGCCTTTTGACACGGTGGTGTTTGGGCGTTGAGCTGATTTGAAGACAGACCAGCTTTGGCTGCAGGTCCAAGCCTGGAGAGGGCTTAGGTAAGTGTTTCATTCTGACCACCATTACCTAACTGGTCTGAGTAGACTGCTGCTATTTCTCTAAACATTACTTTATAAACCTATAGCAGTTTTTGGGTTCATCTATGTTCCTACCCTCCCCAATGGTCACAAGCTCTGGGGATGCGGCAGTAGGGATTTTTACTCGTGACAAAATAGCATGAGGCGATCAGTGAACAGTGTAAGGTAACTTCTTTGCTCCACAGAAACACACCTCAGCTGAAAAATGTTGGTGTTGCTGGACATTTTGCTCAGTTTTAGGGCTTTTTTGTCAGACTCTCAACCAGGAAATAGCTGCAGGCAGTAAAACACAAGGCAAAAGAACTCCAGAGCAACCAGTGACTCCGCCCCTATCCAATCAGCAGCCAGAATCACGGTGTCGGCCCAACTCAGCCTAGCCAGGTACCTCAAAGTGGCAGGGACTAAATAGAGGGGTGAAAGTAGAGAAAAAAATACCAAACCGTGCACTTGAGAACAGTGGTCGGGCTGAGCTGCATCGGTCCGAGGTGCTCTGAGTAGTGTTCTTGGAAAAAAGGATTTGGTCATCTGGGAGGGGCTCAGAGTAGACCTGCTGCTCCACCACATCAAGAGGTGCCACTTGAGGTGGCTCAGGTATCTGCTCGGGATGCCTCCTGGACGCCTCCCTGGTGAGGTTTTCTGGGCACGTCCAACCAGGAGAAGACCTGAAGGAAGACTCAGGATGCGCTGGAGGGAGTTTCTTGGCTGGCCAGGAAACGTCTTGGGATTCCCCCGGAAGAGCTGGCCCAAGTGGCTGGGGAAAGGGAAGTCTGGGCCTCCCTGCTTAGGCTGCTGCCCCCACGACCCGACCGCGGATAAAAGGAGGAAAATGGATGAGTTTCTGTTCATATTCGCTGGATCATCTGCAAGCCACTGGGAAAGCTAGCTCTGTTTAGCTTGCATAACAGCAAAGTAACTCAAATTAGTTGCAAATAGTTTTGTAAAAATCTTGGAGTCGAACATGTCACATGACCTATTCAGGGCTTTTGATTGTTCTGATTAAGAAGAACAGACCTCGTTTTCATTTTCCTCAACATTATTCATGGTTTCTGGTTTCCAATAATTTAGTCAAACTTGTTTGTTTATATTCAGTAGAAGTCAAAGCCCATTCTGGCCCTCTGGCCTGTTGTCTATCAAGTGTCGTGTTGGTAGGTTTGGGCGCAGGAACATCAACTTTCTTTACCAGCAACCATCAGCACGGCTAAGCTCATACCTGACCTATAAATGTTTGCTCAAATAGAAATTAAACTTTTAAAAAGAGTAAAGTCACCCTCTTCCTGCTGCTGTTTGTTTTTCTGCACCTTCGTCGCAGCCAAAGTTATGAGATGATAAAATAACAGGCACAAAGGAAAATAACCGACTTGCACAGAAATATATAAAAAAGATACTTGGCAGCTTTCATGTGCTGGAAGAGTTATAGATGAGCAAAAGACTTGGAGAGAAAAATAGTATTGTGAGGTCTATTTTTTAAGCTAATGGTGCACATTATTGAAACAACAGATTACTCTGTTGTGGGATTGATTTATAATGGCTGTGATTTCCCTTTAATCCATGGACATTATCTACAGAGAATTTATGGACCATTAGTTGTATGAGATGCTGGGATGTAAATAAGAAATCATAAATCATGTTGGATGAAACACTCAGAGCATGACAAGTTACTTGCATTTATCTGGTTGCTTTGTAACTGCATTTAAATAATCAGTTTCTTCTGCTGCAATATTTGTGCTTTTTATTTTTTATTATTTATGTGCATTGCCCTTTAAACATTAGTAATAACATGATAGATGGAAACTACTCAAAGTGCATGGTGGTGCATGGATTCAGGTCGAGTCTGAGGAGGTACCTGCCCGGTTCATGGCAGGATGGCTAATGGACAGGATTATTTTGTAAATGCTTCCTAAGGCCAGTACTTTGCATACATCCCAGCATGATGCAACTTTTTCATTACTTATAACCGCTTGTGGTTCTGGCTTTTTATGCAAATGTTTCTTGCTAAAAGCAATCTCATCCATTCACATGTCTGATTTCACCGAAGAGGAAAATATAAAGAGAGAGGAACGTTTGTGCGGTATGTCTGAAAAATGTGTGAGGAGTCTCGTCTGGACTTTCTCCTCAGCTGTCTGTTTGCACACAAACACCACAGCATGAGTTTATGGTACAGGGACACACACACACACACACACACGCACACGCACACACACAGCACATGCACACTCACACACACACACACACAGCACATGCACACTCACACACACGCACTCATGCATGCAGACACATTTAGACACACAGGCACGCACGCACACGCACATGCACGCACGCACACACACACACACTCACACACAAACACACACACATGCATGCACACGCTCGCACATGCACATACACACACAGCACATGCACGCATGCACACTCACACACATGCACACACATATAGACACACACACACGGGCTGCACGCATGCACGCACATGCCCGCACACACACACACACACACTCATGCACACACAGACACACGGGCACGCATGCACACACACATGCATGCACACGTACACACACACACAGCACACTCACATGTACACACAGGCATGCATGCACACACACACACACAACACACACACTATTCATACCAGAAAGTTGACTGGATATAAACCAAATCAAAGTCTGGAGTGCATTTTATGGTTATGTGAATTTTAACAGTCAGTATTTGCCATAAACCTCTTTCCCTCTGTCATAACACAGGGTGGTGATCCAGGTGAACTTTTCAAAAAACTGGTGAAAATTCCAAAAGAATGAAACTACAGCTATAGATAATGAAACCATGTAACTGAATGACATGGTTTTGGGGACGAGTTTAACCCAAGACATGCAGAATTCACCACTCAAAAGTCAATTAGAAAAATTAAAGAATTTTATTTAAAAAAAAAAATCAGGAACTGAGGGTGCACTGGATCAGGTCCAGGGGGGATTACAACGGAACCGCAGCGTCTGAGGGGGGGAGGGCAGAGGAACTGGTGAGTCCAGGGAGGAAAGTCTAAACTAGGAAGGTGCAGAGTAAAAACTTATGGGAAGCTGGGGGCTGAGGAATTGGGGAGGGTAGGTGGAGTGCCGGGGTGAATCCAAGAGGGGGCGCGAGGAGAGTGGGCCGGCAGGGAGGAGAGGAGAACGGTGAATGCTCCATCCAGGAGATTTATGGAGCACAGGTGAGTAATCCAGCGGGATCGTGGAAATGTCCAAGTAGTCAATCAGAGGAACCACAAGAAACCCAGAGAAGCTCCAGAAGCTTCAGAAGTCCAAGGAGATCCTGAGGAGTCGAGGTAAGGTCCACAAACGATCCAAAAATCCTGGGAACAAGTAAGCACAAGTATATCCACAAGGGTTCTAAAATCCAAAAATCACTAGCGTTAACCTGGAGACACAAAGGGCTGGAACTACCAAGTTGTAGTTAATCATCCGGCGTCGAGATGTGTTCTCCTCCTCCTCTTATAGCTGGACCCGCTGACTGTTAATGAGCTGCAGCTGGAGCCTCCCTCTCCTGAAACACAACAGCTCAAAGATGGAACAAAAATGAGAGGAGCACTCACTCTGGCACATGACACTGAAGGGCACAAGATCAAACATTTCCTATATTCAAATTGCTTTCTAAATGAGAATATCTGACAAGTAGGAGCAGCGTTGTTACATTAAACTGCACTTACAGCTAAACCAACTGGAAGCCAATAAAACGTACCTATCAACATGTGTGAGGTTTTGTCTTGGGATCAATTAGCATACTTCCAACTGAGATTTAGCTTTTGGGCCATTCACTGTCCAAGCTAATGGTAGATTACTGCAGTGTGAGAAATTAATGATGAGTTACGAAATAACATCACTCTATCTTAAAGGTGTAGAACATGGAAAGCCCATTTTAAATGATTATTTCTGGTTGTCATCGAGTTTATTCTCCTGCACTTATGTCCAACTTTAGCTTCTGAGAGAAAATAAACGGTGAAACTCAAGGATTAGAAAAGCCTGACAGATCTACAACAGATCTACATGCTTTTGGATGAAAGGTGTCCTGGATGTTTCAGCAACCAGGAAACAGCAGAAAACGTCTCAGCTAGTAGAAGCTAACCGTTAGCATTAGCAATGCCACCGCACAACAGAACTCTTAAGCCTGGGGCATACAGGATGCGCCACGTCGCTGAGCGCTTCTTGGAAAGTCGCGCGATAGTCACAACATCACGCGGGACTTGGAAACAGGAAGCGATAAGTGACTCTATTGTCTATATGTGATCAGACTTGCTTTCATGTTTTGTGAGACTTTAATTCATTAACAATGGGCAAGTACTCTATTTATTAGAATATTTGCATCTGGATTTGTGCCAGCGGTTGAGTTTGTGCCGTAACGCCGTTCTGCTTCGTAACGTCTATTGTAAAGTACTCCACAATGTTGCAAACAGCCGCGCAGTGGCGCTTGAGATCGAACTGGTGTTTATCTTCGGTTCCGCGGTGTGGCACGGCGGTGCTTCTGGGATGGGGTGCGGCGCTCCCCGTGTACCCACTCTCATTAACTGTAATAACCTCTGTTTAAAATGACAGCGTGGCACGTCTGCCCCCGGTGTGCACCAGACTTTAGAGGCTTGTGTTGGTTGTGGAAATAAAACATCAACGTTGCAAGTCAGTGATTAAAGAGACAATGTGCCATTTTTACCGTTATTCTCTGGAAGAATCTATTGAAATGTTGTTAAAAATGAATTAAATGATGCCCAGTTGTTGAAAAGTGTTGGCGGCTTTGCAACATATAACCATAAAAATCTGGTCTAAAATACGTGGCAGTGGGTCCAAGTCTCTGGGCGATGTCATATTGGCCCTGATTCCTTCTACGGGAGCCCGTGAGAACAAAATGCATTTACTGATTTGTAACAAACAGTTACAAAATTTTCACCATTCATAAACATTGTTGTTTTACACATTTACTTCTTCACTTGCTGCCTGTGATGAAAGGGACCAATGTGCCATTTTGCTGAAGTTTGCACTCCCCGGGGATTTTTGACCCTACTGGGTATCCGTTGGTAACAAAAAATGCCACTTGCTTGCAAAGATTTATGCATCTACTACCCCCGATTGCCAGGAAAAATACACACTGTCACTTTAAGTCACATTGCTGTTATCCAATCCAGGGAGAGACGCCTAAATATCAGGAAATCCAAAACCTGCCGTCTGAAGCTCAGCTGTGATGTGGGTATTCCTGGAAATGGTGCACCGGTGTACTTTTTCCTCCAAGTACAACTTACAAGGCATTGATTCCTACTAGAGACCACTGCAAATGTATTGATCAAATGAGTGTTCAACACATTTGAGACAGCAGGGTAATGGCTGCACTCAGACTAGTTTATCAGTTCTAGAGGACACACACTCTAGTTATCCAAACAGAGGCTGTTCAGGATGCAATCTACCACATGTGAAACATAAATCATGTTAAACATCTAAAAACTGGCACAACCCAAATGTTCCGGTCCCAATACAACCTCTTTTAGATCCAGTTTCTCCTGCTGCATGATCCAGAGGCTTTGTCTGAAAGCGCAGCTCGAAGTCTTCTGCTTTGACAGGCGGCTGGGCTTTATTAGCAAGCCAATGATCTGTTGGATGGAGACAGATAGATAGATGGAGCACAGATAAAAGTAGGAAGGTAGAAAAGAATGACTGCTGAGGGAAAGCTTGTGATGGCTATGGAGTAAAAAAAACAGGGCGGATTCTGACTCCATCGCTCAAATGTTTCAGCCTCCTGCACACAAAAGACTCGACTTTTACCAATTCCTCTGAGTAATTCCACTCAATTTGTGGACAACTGCCTTTGACTGAGCCCCCCCCCCCCCCCCCACACACACACACACACACACAACCCTCTCTATTCCTCCTGTCAGTCTCTATCTTCTCAGTGCACTCTGCTCATTACATCAGGCAACTGTTCTGCACAAACCCACCCTTGCATTTCGACATGGTCTCAACCGGTGTGACCGACTGGATGATGAGACACATGACGTCGGTTCAAATAAGAGACCAAAATAAGATCAGGCATGTGAAGAGGTCAGTGGGGAAAAGTGCCCCACCCCCCACAGGCTAACCCTTCTTCCACGGCCCCACCAGTACTAATTGTAAACACATGATCAGAGCTTCCCTCCCCGTGGAAAGATTTTTCCTGCTTGCCGAGTTCACCCAGTTCCAGCGTAGACACTATCAAGCTCCAATCAAAGCAGCGATGTGAAGAAAGCCAGGGCCTGTTGTTGCAGTGTGGTGGCTCAAATTGAAAGTGACAGCTTGACACATAATATGACACTCGTAATATGATTAGGCCAGCGTGGCAGTCTCTTCTTAAACTCCCACATCCCAAAGAGCGAACCTCACGTCCAACTCCGCCAAACACACTCAGGATCCTGCCTCGGAAAGAGGGGGCAGGGAGGGCCGCCTTGTCTCCCACTTTAGTTTCCTTAGCGATGCTTCATGCTTTGAGACGAATCGAGATGATGCCGCTGTTGAATCATAACCCCCTGGAGGGGAATTGCAAACACATGTAGGGGGGGGTGAGAGTGAAGCTTTCTGGGTTTAAAGCCATCGATGCCAAGAACAGAGGAACCGAGTGGGAGAAAGTACACCGCAATATGGATTAGATCTGCCTTCATCAGAAGCAAATCTGGCCAGGGTCCTCCTGTCAATCCCTGTGATGGAGATGAGCAGTGACACAACAATGATATCACCCGCAGCTTCTCTCGACAGAGTAGAGAGGAGAAATGCAAAAAAAAAAAACTGTTGGAGAAATAATGACAGATCCAGATGGAGCAGCAGTAACTGCAACGTAGAAGGGAGGTTTGGAGAGGTTAGAGAGGTCCTTCAAGGCTGACCATGTTGCAAAAGTCTGTCAGTGACAGAAAAGTGAAACAGCAGAAGGAAGCCTCGCCAAAGCTAAATGTAAACCGACTTTTGAGCTGAGTCCAGCAGGAAATTCAATAAAATACTTCAAGAGACCAGAGATGAAGTGAAAAATCACATAATTTTAAAAGCGGGCTGAAGAAATGAAAACGAATTATTGCATTTGGCAAAGAGGACGAGGAACAAGAGCCCAGGGCAACATTTCCAAATGAGCCATCACAGATTGAAAGATTTTGGCTCTGGTCTGTTTTAACGTGGAGAGGAGCTGGTACGCATGTCTCCAAGCTTTTACCAATAAAGTTTCTCTTTCCCCAGAAGAATCCCATCTCATGTTGGCGATGACAGAATGAAAGATGCAGTGAAGGACTTAGCAGCAACGTAACTTATGAAATGAATGGACGAGAGATCTAGCAGTTGACAGGCAATTGGATATCTGAGTCAGCTGCATCGGTCTGCCAAGCAGGGCTGAGCTGAAAGGCTGTGGATTTCCAGAAACGAGGGTCATTTCTCAACTGTGTTTAAAAACGTGTCAACAAGCAGGAAGATGGGCTCAACCTGCCAGTTTTATTGCCAATCAAACCCTCAATCTGTGTGCTTCCAACTAAAATTCAAAAAACATTTTTTATGTCAAGAGCCATGCCAAAACCTGCCTTGTCCTCAAAGCAAATAAGTGTTTTACATCAACCTCACCAGCCCCTGCTTTCCTCCTTCAGCATGCATTTCCTCGTTTCTCTCCAGCCTCACGCCGCTGAGACTCTCCTCCCCTGCCTTTTAGTTTAAGAAAAGCCTGCCAGAGGAAATCAAGTCAAGCTGAAGACATAATTGAGCACCTGTGACAGGCTGAAAGCCACTCAAATGTGTCTATAATGAGTCTAATAATGGTGTGGGTAAGCATAATTTATCAGGGCTGGGGCCCCAAAGGGCCGGGAAGAAGGGAGCAGAGGAGAAGGATGACTGGAGCGCCAGTCGGCTGTTCCACCATGCGCTCTCGTTCCTAACGACAGGACAGGGCAGGAGTAGGAGGTGGACAAGCTCCAAGACTGCCAGTCTCACTGCGGGCCCGGCCCTGGGGGGGGGGGGGGGGGGGGGGGGGCTGAGCCGTGGCAGGACCTGCTCATCACGGAGCAGCGGATTGGAAAATCACACATGACTGGCTGCTTCCACGGGCCTCGGCTGGCTCAGCGGCGACCCTGACTCCTTTGAAATAGAGAACCGAGTGACCTCACATTGCCTAGGGAGTACACGTTAACCAAATCTCTCCTTGCCAACATTTGCAGTGTGTGTGTGTGTGTGTGTGTGTGTGTGTGTGTGTGTGTGTGTGTGTGTGTGTGTGTCTTGTGACATGGGGAACTGGTGACAGGCTACGTCCACAGGATAATCATCCACACTCTCCAGGGAGATGACTCCCTCAGGACAGGATAATCAAAGACCTCTCTGCAGAAACCAGCAGAACGCTGTAAACAAACACACTTACACACTCGGGCCAGAGCACATATGTGTCCTTGTTTGTTCCCTTGCTCTGTCCCTGCTGCAGACAGGAGGCCGGTGAAAGGTGAAGCCTGCTCTTGGTCGCTCCCACAGGGAAACCCGACAGCAGCATCCTGACCTCTGTTCTCCCCCCACTGGATGTCACCATCCACGGAATGCTTTGGAAATCTGGGATGTGATTGGAAAATAAATGCACTAATCTGTTTTTTCACCGCGTTCCCAGAAGGTGGCTGGTTGTTAACAGTATTTCCACGCTGCAGTAAATTATAGTGGCAGCTTAAATTCATTGAAATCCCAAACTGAGGGACCGTCCCATACTTCTCACAAAACTGACACAGCTGACATTGTCATCCAGGACCCGTGGACTCATGTTTGTGTAAATGATGACCTGTAGGTGTTTTTCCTCATCCGGCCAACTTAATTAGCCGTGCTGTTTGACAGCAGGTCGTTTCAGACCTGAGGATGGTGGTCGAACAGCGGTGTGGCTGTTCCAGCTGTTATATGGCTTACACAGCTGGGGACTGTGTGCGAGTCTAGGGAAGCAGCAGCAAAACAGGGGGCTGTGGGAGGCAGTAGGGCCTCCAGTGGAGCAGGTAGAAGCTCAGGCTGCCTGTCTTGGCCGGTCTCCACCTCGTCAAAGTCACTCTCGCTAAGTCTGGGTGACATGTGGTGCCGGGAGCGCAACGGTTTATGTTACAGATCTGGTAAAAGATGACGCTGTGGTGTTTGCGTTTGGGAAAGCAGGAGCGAGAGCTGCGTGGCTATGGCTGAAATAAATCTCTATCTTTAGTTTTAATTTGACATTTCCTGTTAAACATCTGGCTGCGTTTCTAGATTTGCTTGTCAAACTTCAACCCGCACACTCACCCCAGTCTCCCTGTTGACATTTCTCTCCGTCTTCCCTTTGTCTGAGGACAAATGTGTCCCAGAGACTCGGTCTCAGGCGGAGTTTGATAGCTAAACTGAGGAGACAGGCTGCTGACAGGCCCCGTGCCAGAGCAGGGCATGCCAGAAGCGGAAATTTGGGAAAATATGCCCCGTGTCATTTCCTTTCCATTTCCCTGACAACTTCACTCTGTCAAAAGGCCTTCATGTGAGTGCTTAGCTAGGTGTGTGTGTGTGTGTGTGTGTGTGTGTGTGTGTGTGTGTGTGTGTGTGTGTGTGTGTGTGTGTGTGTGTGTGTGTGTGTGTGTGTGTGTGTGTGTGTGTGTGTGTGTGTGTGAGGGATAAGAAGTCTTGGTGTTAACGGGAGCGAGTGGTTGGGTGGGAATGCAATATCTGGAGAGAGAAACAGGGACAGAGCAATGAATTATGTCCATGTCATCCGAAAAGTGTCTGCAAACGTTAAAGCTGAGTGATGAAATCCTTCCACCAGGCACGACACAAACCGATGCCTACTTTAAAGTTCCGCTGTTGGGAAAACACACACTTTTCCTTTTGGTGCACGCGGTCTTCAAACATCCGCTCGAGTCTACCCCAATTGTAATGCCTGATCTCTATGCAGGCTGAAAGCAAAGTGGAAGAAAACAGCCCTCAGACAGCCAGCGCAGGAACATGCTCACTGTCAGCCGCTTTCGCTTCATTTGATGCCTCTGTCTCTACCGCCGCCAGTTGAGTCTAATCTCATTGAGCGCTGAAAATGAGTGTTGGTGACAGGGACGTCAACAGCGGTTTGTTTCCAGCTCAGCAGGAGAACAGTACCTGCCTGTGTCTCTGTTACACAAGTGCTGCTAGTCTTCACCCTCCCTGTGTGCCCGAGTCAGCCGGCGTTACTATCAGTCCCAGAGGCCACAGCAGACACACACACACACACACACGCGCACACGCAGGCGCGCACACACACATGCCTCTATTGACTGAAGATACTCGGGTTTGCAGAGAACTCCTCCCAGTGAGGCGGTGGACAGGTGGGGACATCGGCTCGCCTGGCTGAGGCCTTGGCGGTTTGTACAAGAGGATCAAATGAGCTTGTGTAACTTTTGAGATGCTGAACTCTCTCTTCACCCCATCGTTTTTCCTCCTCCTTTCTCCTCCCACAGCTTGATAACTCCCTCACGGCTGTCAGTCACCCGAGACCTGAGGCCTGCTGGAAATACATCCTGCAGAAAGACTGGATGTGTAGAGGGGAGGGGAGGGGGTGTTTGCAAGGGTCACAAGTTCAAAGTTAATTGATGAGGGGAGTCCAGCTTCTACTTAAGCATAGAACGTGCTTGTTGAGGTGTGAGGAGAAAACTTTCAGCAGTGTTAGGTTTTGTTTGTTTGTGTGTGTGTGTGTGTGTGTGTGTGTGTGTGTGTGTGTGTGTGTGTGTGTGTGTGTGTGTGTGTGTGTGAGCGAGCACTACGCAGAGATAGGCAGACACACGAAAAAAAAATCCACCAAACCTCCCCTAATTCCCCCTGTAATTTATGGCTCTCAGATACGTGTCATGCTAAGGCTAAACAAACGGCCCTTTGTCGCTGACAGCAGCCTTTGATCACAAAGAATTGGATTCACTGTCTATCTGTCACACTGGATCTGCCCTGCGTCACCGCTGCTGCTGGGATTTACACACACACACACACACACACACACACACACACACACGCACACACACACACACACACACACACACACACACACACACACACACACACACACACACACACACACACACGCACGCACGTGCACACACACACACACACACACACACACAGTCAAAGCCACAGACCACACACACACACGTGAGAACGGATCAGCATGTGACTCTAGAAGTGATGCTGAGAGATGGAAGCTGGCATGAGTCAGGCTCTGGTTGAGAGCTTTGAGAGGAGAGGAGGAAGTTTTAGCATAATGGAGTTTTGCCTGAAGGCTGTTAGCACAAGCAGCACTGTTTATAGCACAAAAACAAAAATACCTGGGCATCCATTTATCAACCATACTTACGCACAGATCCATGTGTAGGAACAATTTTACGCATTGTGTCTATTTACCATTTTGTACTTGTGCGTAGAAATGTTTCTAAATACAAGAACAGCTCTGACCATGTGTACAATCAGCATCTAGAGGTAGGACGGGGTAACGGGGGACTGAAGGTCTCGGTCATCCTTACGTGTTCCTCATCCACAAATTATTTTTATCCAATAAGTAATGATGGAGAAACAGCTTTATCACATAACTGGTGTTAGAATCTATAAACAACACATGTGATCCACTGGAATCTCACATTGCACCATGGCTGATCTGGCGTTACTGGAGGATTCGGCAGAGCGTGCATTCTGGATGGAACGGGTCTTCTGCAAGCACACTGATATATTTGGAGAGAATACAAGGTGGCTCCTGAGCAGAAACCACTTCCTGAGGGAGATCCTTCTGGAGCTTTGCCATGATTTGGGACCCTTCATGGAGCCATAGACAAACCACAGCAATTTGATTCCAGTCCACATGAAATTAATGAAAATTTTTGGATGTTTATCCACTGGAACCTTCCAACGTGAGATAGCAGACACATCGGGCATCACAGACATACTGAGTCACATCATTACATCATTACGAACAACCTGGGAGATCCCCAACGAGAACCTCCAGAACCTTCTCCCACTCTGCTCTACGGACCTACCAAGGTTGCCAAGGTAACAAGCTGACATTGCAGCTGACAGAGGAGGCTGCACTGAGACAGCAAACACCTCTGTATGTAAATGACTGAACAAACACAAGCACCTGGGTATGCACACATGGGATTTATCAACAGTCGATTGGTGAGGAACCTGCGTACACGCGGCCTCCGCAGGTTTCACGGATCAGGATTTTGGCCATTGCGACGAACATTCTAAATTTCATTCGTAGGAAGGCATTTAGGACAGTTTCTCCAAACAGCTGATAAATGAGGGCCCTGGTCACTGTTACTTGTCACATAATCTGATTCGGTTTCAGATTAATACATTTTGCGTGGGTAAAACTGCACATCCAAGACTAGGATAAAAAACAAAACCAATCAGTGGCATCTCCTGTCTGGCATCTAAAGTCTTTCTTTATGCCAACGATACGCTGTTAAATATTTCAGATTCTATTTCTGATCTCCTCAAGCTGTTGAATCTTCTTGGTACATTCAATCAGATCTCAGGTTATAAGGTCAACATCTGAAGAGGGAAATTATGCCTGTGACTCTTTTGGAGGGACAGCTCACCAATCCATTTAAAATAAGCCCAGATAAAAATAATTTAAAGATGAATTTCTCCAATTTTTTCCAATACATAAACGAATGTCATGTCAGTAAATCTTTGTGGGGAAACATAGTGATGGGACTTATGGCTCTTTGAACGGAGCCTTTATTGGTCGGTTGATTTCCTCAAAGAGCCGTTCAAAAGAGACATTCTTTTGAACGGCTCTTTTGAACGGCTCTGACGTCCGTGAAGGAGTGTGGGGGGCTCTCGTGCTCCTGCTTCAGGAGCTAGGACGTAGTCGTAGGAGAGAGGAGCAGAATACATCAGGATTTGGAGTCTTACTGATGATTATTTCCTGTTAGTTGGACATTTCTCCTCTGATTGGCTAACAGCAATGCGACTCCACCACTAACTCCATTTGCTCTACAACGTGGATGTTTTACCTCTACAAATAACACAAGCCTGATGGAGTTCTGCTATGTTGTGCAGTTGCTAACGCTAACTTAGCTTCTATTAGCCAAGCCATTATGTTTCCTGGACGCTAAACCAACAACAGCCTTCCCCGTTGTGAGCCAAGATGGTTGAGTCCATGAATGTTAAGTGACGTAGATCTGACAGGCGTTTTTTGAGTCGAGCGTTTCCTCGACTATTTCCTGTCAGCAGCTATGCAGGAAATGGGAAAGAAAGAAAACTATCTTTTATATAGCGCCTCTCAAGATGAAAGTCATGAGGTGCTTCACAAAAACTAAAACAATATAAGTATAAAAAGATTTCAAATAAATTATTAAAAATATGTTTAAAATGAGAAAAATTGAAATTATTAATTAATAAAAAAGGGGGGTAGAACACTAATTTCACATTCAGCTTGCATGTTAAACTCAGTGTGATATTTAAAAAATAACAAGTGAATTTGGTCATAAAAATTATGAATTAGAGTGAACACAATGTCAGGGCACCCATTCTAGTCCTCCAGGGCTGCCATCCTGCACATTTGAGCCACTTCCTTGTTCAGATGTACATGGATGAGTACTTACCTGGATTTTGCAAACCCAGCATGGAAGAAGTTAAGACCTAAACAGATAATTAGGCTATGTGATAAAGTACAGCCAGACTGAAATATCCACTAAATGTTGCAGTAAAGTTTTAGAGTAACCATGCCCACTCCTGCAGCCCCGAAGCAAAACTCTAACAGAAAATTAGATATACAGATTTGTTTTAATGTCCTCTAAGAAGGCAACAAAAACAAAAACAAATAAATAGAAATAAAACGTTCTCAGCTCCTGTGGTGCAGATGTTCATAACCCCACATTTATGAGAACTATAAAAAGTTCCTGTGGTTTGAAAGCATCTTTATCTTTACTCCAGATGGTTTTTTAGATGAGTGATTTAAGGCTTCAGCTCAGCTAGTGTGTGCAGGTTGTCAGTGCTCGTGTACACACACACGTGCACGTGGGCACGCACGCACTCACACATTTATAGGGTTAGATGTGCAATAGTTAGACTCACAAGTGTGCAGTTTTGAACCCCAGTGTTACTAAAGTTTAATTATTTGTGCTTTCCTGGTGGAGAAATGATGACCTTTTCATTTTCTTCACAGAGGCTTTGCAGACAAATGGACCTTGAATTTTCACACGGATAAAACCACACTCTCTAGCTGGTAGCTGACAACAATGCATATTTTTTAATTCAATAAAAAGCTTTTTTCCCTGAGCTTGTGTGTGTCCCAGAGGAATAGAAACTCGCTGACCTCATTATCAAAGATAATTACCTTCAAATTTTTATCCACTAACTCTCACCTTTTCCCAGTTCCCAGTTAAATCCCGTCCAGAGCGTATTCCTGAGAGGGGTCGGTCCATTATGGCAGCGACTAAAGTCAGCAAGCTTCAGGTGTCATGATCTTCAGTCATCCTGCCTCTTTACATTGCTGTGCCCCACCTAACTATGCTCACCTGTTGCTTGTCTACTCATGATTGTCTGTCTAATCATCTCCACCTGTGTCCTTCAGGATATAAGCTTCCTCCAGCCACTATTCTGTGCCAGATTATCTGAAGCTCTTGCAGACGAAATCCAGCCTTTACCAAGCCAAGCCCTTCTACATTTTTTGACCCTGTTTTTGCTCCCAGGACTCCTGCCCTTGCCTGCTATACCCCACAGACCTGGATCTCCCTACTATTGACCACTGCCTCCTCTCTGATTCCTCTCTGCCTGCTGGTCCTTGGTGTCTTCCTGATATCCGACCCCCGTGTACCCACCTGGACTGTACTCATGACCACGCCCCCTGGATTGCCCTCCCATGGTGAGAGATTGCTAACCATCTGCTCTGTTTATGTTCCAGTGCTGCTCGTCAGGAAACTCTCAGCAGTCCAGCAAACGGTTCCTGTGCTCAGCATCTGGGACAGAGCAATAAATCCTCACCAATAAAGAACTGTTACTGCTTCATTCTGGTGTTGGCTGAATTATTGGGTCAGATTCACTCCAGGTTCTGGTTCTTGGTTAATTTGGCCAGACATGGACCCATCAGCTGCACAGGAATGGCACTCCACAGTGGAGAAGTCTATCAACAACCTGGAGGACAAGATGCATGAAATTATGTCTTTACTGCATGGTCTGTCTAACCCTCTTCCGTTGGCAAAAGCTCCTGGACCTAAACACCATATCTCCCTCTTGCATGAGCCCAAGTTATCTCCGCCTGAAGTTTTTAAAGGTGAGCCCACCCAATGCCGTCCTTTATTGACGCAGTGTTCTATTCAGTTCGAGCTTCAGCCTTCCTCATTTCCCACCGAAAGAGCCAAGGTGGCATTTGTCATTTCACTCCTCTCCGGCAAAGCTAAATTATGGGGCACCTCAGAATGGCAATGGGCCTCTGACATCTGTTACTCATACGAACAGTTCTCCAAGGAGTTGATCAGGTTTTTTGATCCTGTCCTTCCTGGGCGTGAGGCAGCAAGGGGTCTTTTGAATATAAAACAAGGACAGAGACGAGTGGCAGAGTATATCACTGATTTTCATACATGTGCTGCTGACAGGAACTGGAATGATGACGCTTTGTGTGACATCTTTTATCAAGGTCTGAATGAGGAGATTAAGGATGAACTCTCCTCTAGGGATACCCCCGAAAGCCTGGAAGAACTAGAGGTTCTTGCCAGCCGAAATGACCTACGGCTCCATGAAAGGAGGAGTTAACGGCCCAAGACATTTTCACTACCCCGCAGAGACGGTGGGTACAGACCACTAACATCTTCATTTTCTGCTGCGTCAATCTCCCCACCAATCCCGGAGGGATCTTAGCCAATGCAGATCGGCAGGAGCAGGCTGTCAGAGACGGAACTTGAGAGGAGATTAAGGGACGACCTCTCTTTTTATTGTGGCAAAGAGGGACACCAAACCCAAGCGTGCCCATCAAAAGACCAGGCTCATTAGAAGGTAAGAGGCTTCTTCTGAGCCATCAATAAACTACTAAACCCTCTTCTGCCACCACTACAGGCTATCCTCCACCTTCAAGGACAGGAACACAAACTGCCGGTCTTTGTGGTTTCAAAGGCTGATGCAGACTTTATTGACGTGGACTTCGTTTCTGCTCAAGATAAGTCTCGCACCCCTTGCACGTGTTCAGGAGGTCCGAGACACCGATGGTCACCTGCACCACAAGGTTACTCACACCACAGAACCCATTAAAGTCACAGTTGGGGGTAACCGTCATGAAAGTATTAAGTTTCAGGTTATCAGAACACCTGAGTTACCACTGATTATTGGCGCACCGTGGCTAAGGCTTCACAACCCTCACTTGGACTGGACCACGGGAGAGATTCTTGGGTGGGGCAAAGACTGTCCTGCTATGTGCCTGTTCCATGCTGAGGCCCCTCACCTTTGTGTGATGGGATGCAAGAGACTTATCCTGATCTGAGCAAAGTACCCTCTGAATACCATGATCTCTAAGAAGCTTTCAATAAACACAAAGCCACGGCTCTCCCATCTCTCAGGCGTCACGACTGTGCTATAGACCTCCTTCCTGGCACCTCCCCATCACGGGGACGTCTGTACTCCCTCTCAGGGCCTGAGAACAAAGCCATGCAGTTGTACTTCAGTTCTTCCTCACCTGCTGGTGCAGGTTTTTTTTTGTGGGGAAGGATGGCTCTCTACGCCCCTGTATTGATTACAGGGGGCTTAATGACATCACTGTAAAAAATCGTTACCCCCTTTCCCTCATGAATACTGCATTTGAGTTGCTGTAGGGGGCCAAGGTGTTTACTAAGTTGGACTTACACAATGCTTACCACTTGGTTAGGATCAGAGAAGGGGATGAGTGGAAAACTGCCTTCAACACACCCACAGGCCATTACGAGTATTTGGTCATGCCTTTCGGCCCCACCAATGCTCCCGCTGTCTTTCAAGCTCTGCTCAGTGATGTGCTCAGAGACATGATTGGGCAGTATGTACTTGTGTACCTTCACGATATTCTTGTTTTCTCCAAGGACCTAACCTGTCACAGGAAACATGTACATTCTGTTAGCCTCAGGCTCCTGCAGAACCTTTTCATCAAGGCAGAGAAGTGTGAATTTCATAAGACCACAGTCTCCTTCCTCAGATTTATCAAAGCCCCTAACCAGGTTTCCATGGACCCTGCCAAGGTGTCTGCAGTTCAGGATTGGCCCGAACCCAAGAACCGAAAACAGTTGCAGAGGTTTATGGGTTTGGCCAACTTTAACCGCCGCTTTGTAAAGAACTACAGCTCTGTTGCAGCATTCCTCCAAGCCCTCATCTCCCAAGGTATCGTTAATATGGTCTGGTAAAGCCAACCTCTCATTCACCTACCTCAAAACACTATTCACATTTGCTCCAGTTCTCTGCTCCCCTGATCCGGCTCTCCAGTTCATGTGTTGAGGTTGATGCCTCCAATACAGGGGTAGGTGCTGTGTTAAGTTAACGTAATCCCTCTGATAATAAGGTCCACCCCTGTGCTTATTTCTCCAGGTGTCTGTCTTCATCGGAGCAAAACTATGACGTGGACAACCGAGAATTGCTGGCAGTTAAACTGGGACTGGAAGAGTGGCATCATTGGCTGGAGGGAGCAGAGCTCCCGTTCATTGTCTGGACGGACCATAGGAGCCTTGAATACATTAAAACGGCCAAGAGGCTAAATCCCAGACAGGCAAGGTGGGCCCTCTTCTTCAGTCGTTTCATCTTCTCCCTCTCCTATCGACCAGGGTCCAAGAGCATTAAGCTTGATGCTCTATCCCGGATGCATGAGCAAATAGGGTCAACCCAAGCCTGTGGTGACGAGGATTACATTCTCCCTCAGTATGTGAGGTTGGAAGTTTCTTGTCTGAGCCTGGAGAAGATTGAAGAAGCACATCGTGACAATCCTGTTCCCAGAGAATGCCCAGCCAACCGCCTTTTTGTTCCAGACCACATAATCATGGAGGTACTGCTTTCCTCACGACTGTTCTGTCACCTGGGTATTTCTAGGACCCTGTCAGTGGTTCGGATATGTTTCTGGTGGTGTACCATAGCTCACAATGTGAAGGAGTTTGTCACTGCTTGCCACGTTTGTGCCCAATCCACACCCTCCGGGAGACCTCCAGCTGGGTTACTCAGACCACTGCCTGTACCCCACAGGCCATGGTCCCATGTCGCTATGGATTTTGTCACAGGTTTGCTAGAGTCCAACTCATATTCTGTTTTGCTCACTATGATTGACCGTTTTTCAAAAATAACTCGCCTTATTCCCCTCAAAAAGCTCCCCACTGCCAAGGAATTGAGTACTGTCGTAGCTCGGGAGGTTTTCCGTCGACACGTTCTGCCATGTGACATTGTTTCTGTCATGAACAGAACTCAGAAGACCCGTGAAGACGCCAACACAGTAAAATATATTAAAAAATCTTTTATTTTAAGCAGAATTACCAGGAGGGCGAGGCTGGAGACAGAGTCGGTAGGCAGGCTAAGGTCAAAAAGGCAGGCAGAATACCAGGCAGGGGTCAGGCAAAGAACGAGGTCCAGAGGCAGAGATCAGGCAGGGTGAATTGCTGGAGAATACTTCACTGGCAGGGCTGTAATAATCTGGCAGAGACTGGCTAGGTGGATGGTTCTTTTATAGCATGGGAAGCAGGTGTGTGAGATGAAGCTGATGGCAGGAACAGGTGATTCAAGACACCCACAGGAAACCAGAGCAGAGTGGGAGGAGGGGGACCAGGAAGGAGGGCCAGAAGCATCTGGGGGGCCGGCGACGGGGAACCAGGAGCCAGGACTGCGGGAGTCTGGGGGGCCGGCGACGGGGAACCAGGAGCCGGGACTGCGGGAGTCTGGGGGGCCGGCAACGGGGAACCAGGAGCCGGGACTGCAGGAGTCTGGGGGGCTGGCGACGAGGAACCAGGAGCCGGGACTGCAACTAAGAGGGGACACTAGAGGAGGACGACTAAGAGGGGACACTAGAGGAGGACGACTAAGAGGGGACACTAGAAGAGGATGATGAAGAGGGCACACTAGAAGAGGACGACTAAGAGGGGGCCCTAGAGGAGGGCGACTAAGAGGGGACACTAGCGGAGGACGACTAAGAGGGGACACTAGAGGAGGACGACTAAGAGGGGACACTAGAGGAGGACGACTAAGAGGGGACACTAGAGGAGGACGACTAAGAGGGGACACTAGAAGAGGATGATGAAGAGGGCACACTAGAAGAGGACGACTAAGAGGGGGCCCTAGAGGAGGGCGACTAAGAGGGGACACTAGCGGAGGACGACTAAGAGGGGACAATAGAGGAGGACGACTAAGAGGGGACACTGGACTAAGGCTAAGACACTGAGGAGACTCGGGCTAAGAGGGGATACTAGAGACTGAGGGGACAGAGGGAACTCTGGGACTGATGGGAAAATAGACTCTGGGACTGGTGGGGACATGGACTCTGGGACTGGTGGGGACATGGACTCTTGTGGGGACACTTGAGACTGGAACACTTGAGGGGACTCTTGAGACTGAAACATTTGAGGGGACTCTTGAGACTGGAACACTTGAGACTGGAACACTTGAGGGGACTCTTGAGACTGGATCACTTGAGGGGACTCTTGAGACTGGATCACTTGAGGGGACTCTTGAGACTGGAACACTTGAGGGGACTCTTAAGACTGGAACACTTGAGACTGGAACACTTGAGGGGACTCTTGAGACTGGAACACTTGAGGGGATGTCGAGTCCGAGACTTGAGGAGGGGACGTCGACTCCGAGACTTGAGACGTGGACGTCAACTCCAGAACCTCAGACTCGGGAACAGGAAGGACCGGAGCCTCTTGGACCACCGCCGGAGCAGGATGCGATGCGTCCTCCGGGACCACTGCCAGAGCAGGATGCAATGCGTCTGCCAGGACCACCGCCAGAGCAGGATGTGATGCGTCCTCCGGGACCACCGCCAGAGCAGGATGCGATGCGTCCTCCGGGACCACCGCCAGAGCAGGATGCGATGCGTCCTCTGGGACCACCGCCGAAGCAGGAGGCGATGCGTCCTCCGGGACCACCACCGAAGCAGGATGCGGTGCGGGCGGGTGGTGTTTGGTCGGCGGTTGCTGGCGACGGTTCAGGCGTCGTCGTCGGGTGGAGGGAGAGACAGCGTCAACAGGGACAGGGGAAAGGGAAAGGAAACCGGATCTGATGGGAGCAGGAGAGTACCGATGCCCCGGGACAGACAGAGTGGATATGGATGAGGTGACCTGATGCTCTTGGGGTGTGGAATCGGAGACAGGAACAGGAGACGAGCAACGGCCAAAGGTCTCCTGCAGACCTCTAGCAAACTCCCAGAAGGACACAGATCCGGACGGACGCACAGAAATATAGTCCATCGCCCATACCAGGGCGTCACCACCCAGATTAGACATCATGAAAGAGACCTTTTCATGATCCGAGGAAGCCAGGTCCAAATAACGAGCGCAGGCTTCGATATAAGTCTGGCATGTCTCTGGGGCTCCACAGTATCTGTAATGGACAGTTGTTGGTGTAGTCCAGGATTCTGCTGGATCCATGTCAGGTCAGATGAAAAGTAAAAAAATAAATAAACTCCCAAGTACTGTGTCGGCGTTGGGTCTAATTTTTTGGCCAGATTATGCTCTCATGAACAGAACTCAGAAGACCCGTGAAGACGCCAACACAGTAAAATATACAAAAAAATCTTTTATTTAAAGCAGAGTTACCAGGAGGGCGGGGCTGGAGACAGAGTCGGTAGGCAGGCTAAGGTCAAAAAGGCAGGCAGAATACCAGGCAGGGGTCAGGCAAAGAACGAGGTCCAGAGGCAGAGATCAGGCAGGGTGAATTGCCGGAGAATACTTCACTGGCAGGGCTGTAATAATCTGGCAGAGACTGGATAGGTGGATGGTTCTTTTATAGCGGGGTGAGCAGGTGTGTGAGATGAAGCTGATGACAGGAACAGGTGAGAAGAATGGAGTTGATTGTGGTTGCCAGGGAAACAGGGCTTGTCAGGAGCTTGGTGAAGGGACCAGGTGAGCTGAATGAAGGTTAAATGAGGAGGCATAGGAGGGTGAAGGATGGGAGTCATGACAGTTTCAGATCGAGGCCCGCAGTTCATTTAAAAGTTTTGGGGTGAGTTCTGCAGTCTGTTTGGCATCAGTCGCAGTCTGTCTTCTGGTTTTCATCCTCAGACGGACGGACAGGCTGAAAGGGTGAATCAGGAGATCAAAACCAAACTCAGAGGCCTCTGTCAATGGGATCCATCAAAGTGGTCTGAGAATCTGCCCTGGATTGAATATGCCCTTAACTGTTTGCCTTCCTACTCCACCAATCTCTCTCCCTTTTATGTTGTTTATGGCTACCAGCCTCCTGTTTATTCCCTTCAGGAGAAGGAGGCCTCCGTCCCCTCTGCCCATGCGGCAGCCCAGCGGTGCCAACGGATGTGGAGAACTGCCCGGAGGGCTCTACTACGTTTCGCTGCAGTGTTCTCTCACAGTGCTAACCGTCGCCGCACCCCGGCGCCAGCCTACCAGGAGGGGCAGAGGGTGTGGCTCTCTACCAAGGACCTACCACTCAAGGTGGAGAGTCGTAAGCTCGCCCCGAGATATATTGGTCCCTTCCCCATTTCCAAAGTCATTAATCCTGTTGCTGTTCGCCTCCACCTCCCACACGCACTGCGGGTGCACCCCACGTTCCATGTGTCACAGATCAAGCCATTTTATTCCTGTCGTTTTGGGTCCCGGGCTGCCCCCCCCCCCCCCACCCCCTCCTGCCCAGCTTGTTGGTGGGGGCTTGGTCTACACTGTGTACACTGTGCGCCGCCTCCTTCTGTCCCGCCGCTGGGGTTGGGGGTCTCCAGTATCTTGTCGATTGGGAGGGTTACGGTCCTGAGGAGTGCTCGACACATTCTGGACAAGTTGCTCATCCGCGCCTTCCATGCTGCACGTCCTGGTCTACCTGGGGGTCCGTCGGGTGCCGGACCTTAGGTGGGGGGTACTGTCATGATCTTCAGTCATCCTGCCTCTCTACATTGCTGTGCCCCACCTAACTATGCTCACCTGTTGCTTGTCTACTCATGATTGTCTGTCTAATCATCTCCACCTGTGTCCTTCAGGATATAAGCTTCCTCCAGCCACTATTCTGTGCCAGATTATCTGAAGCTCTTGCAGATGAAATCCAGCCTTTACCAAGCCAAGCCCTTCTACATTTTTTGACCCTGTTTCTGCTCCCAGGACTCCTGCCCTTGCCTGCTAAACCCCACAGACCTGGATCTCCCTGCTATTGACCCCTGCCTCCTCTCTGATTACTCTCTACCTGCTGGACTTTGGTGCCTTTCTGATATCCGACCCCCGTGTACCCACCTGGACTGTACTCATGTCCACGCCCCCTGGATTGCCCTCCCATGGTGAGAGATTGCTAACCATCTGCTCTGTTTATGTTCCAGTGCTGCTCGTCAGGAAACTCTCAGCAGTCCAGCAAACGGTTCCTGTGCTCAGCATCTGGGACAGAGCAATAAATCCTCACCAATAAAGAACTGTTACTGCTTCATTCTGGTGTTGGCTGAATTCTTGGGTCCGATTCACTCCAGGTTCTGATTCTGACATCAGGGGGCAGATGCCACTCTTTTACAAACCTAGCTTGTCTTGTGTAGAGAACCGATGAAGTCTGGTCACATGTTAAATAACCTTGTGCTCATGTCTCACCCAGTATGATGTCATACATACTGTCAGAACTCATCCTCATCCCCCACGTTGCTGAACAACAACAGTCAGCCTCAAATTGAACTTTTTGCCACCATGCTGAGCACAAAGCTTAGCGATTAAATCATTTTATGATGTGTATAGTTAATACAAACCTTACCTGGTCCCAAATAGGCCAGCACATGGCTTCATGATGACTTGTGCAACTTTTTATCATGGAAGGATTTTTAGTTACTGTGTTGGAAAAATCACACATAATCCCTCACAGCAATGAAAACCGTTCATGATGTTTTCATCGTCCCTCTAATCAACAAGACTTCCTGTATAATTATAATTAGTTTGACTCTGACTCTATACGTGACAGTCTGTGTGTGCATGTCTGAAGAAAATAAAGGAGACGTTAGGCATCCTTTCAGAGGGACTGGGATGCTGGAATAGGAGCAAAGCATCATGGGAAGTGTGCTGCACAGCCACCATGCTGCAGCGTTCCCTCTTGTTTTACAAGATATTTGTTTGTTCGGCGCTCGGAGCCAAGAGCATCATCTGTGTTTACTCTGTTCTGGCATGTTTGGCATAAACTTGTCAATAGCAATTATCCCACTTTAGCAGAACGTGGCTGCTGAATTAACAAAAAGTACTAGTGGTTGAGCTAATGAGTTATGAATGTTGCTCTGATGCCTGAAGGACTTTTTTATTTTTTTGCCCAATTCTTTGATGGCATGGAGATAAATTGGGGTGGGAATGAATTCAAGTCTATTTCTGTGCAGGGGGACTTGATGGATTTTAGTTTTTTGCACTCATGATGAACAGTTGAATGCTTTTGGTTTCCAAAATGAATTTTTTTCAAATTGCTCCAAGATACGTGGAACCACATTTCTGGAAGCCTTATGGAAAGCAATAAAAAGTGTTGCAAGGACGTAAAAAGAAAAAAAAAGTGAAAAAACAAGCAAGATTTGACTAATTACTTTGAACACTTTTACTGTCAAGCTGTGTAATTTACGGCTGAACAAAGCTCCGTATGTTTAGCTTGGACTCCTAGCGGGGAGACCCTCAGCTCTTGGAGGTGACTGTTACATGAAACATCGAGGCAGCAACACTATTTATTCATTCTGTCCTTGGCTGCTGCTTTCAGGCCCCATTTTACTCTAACTCTCCCGAGTGTGGTAGAAGAAACTGATTCCAGTTCACATTAATAAAAATAATATTTTTTAGAGGAACGGCTAATGGTCAAAATACTAATCTGTGACTTTTTTCCGAGCCGCAGCCATAACTCAGCAGCTCTTTTATTTGCCTCTCTCTGGGCCATCAAGGACAAATCTAAGAGCGGCTGCTCTTTGCTGGCCCTGCGCTCGCTCTCTTGGTGGTCTGAGTTCGGTTTTATGAAGCTGAGACGACAACATCGATATTTTCTTTTGCCCATCAACATCCTTAAATGTGGCGGCTTTAGAGTGAGGCTTGAGAGATGGCTCCAGACTGCCATGAGACGTTATAACTCTGCTCTAATTGAATCTTTTCCGTGGCTTTGCAGCTCCTGGAGGCGTGGCAACACAAAGTTCAGGACATGTTTCTCAGACTTTAGTTGCTGCCGAGGCCATAATTAAAGAAAAAAAAACATTTAATTTTAATAAGAAGCCACCAGTAGCATGTCTACTTTACAAATGAAACTTTGCATGACCAAAAGCTTTAATGTTCAGGTATCAGAGCAGAAGAAGCTAGCTCTCCTCCTCACACTACTCTCTCTCTGGGATCGCCCCCCTCTGAGCTATCTGACTGGAAACATGTGCTCTTTAATCACCAGGGTGATGGTCTCTGCCTCCGACCCCCCACCCACCACAAAAATAAAGAATAAAGGAAGGGTCATGCTCAGTGTCAGCTGCAGGCGTGACATATCAGGGTGTGAGGAAGAATGGAAGACAGACAGAAGGGAGTGAAAACAGGAAGTAGAAAGGAAGACGCGGCGACCCGTTTTCTTCAGGAACAATCAGCTCATGAGCAACGGGGACAGAGGTGTGGGTCCAAAGTCTTCTGGAGTTGAAGTCAGGAGTTGACAGAGTTCCGCTGAGGGGTTTGAGTGCCGTGATCTGTGTGTGTATGTGTGTGTGTGTGTGTGTGTGTGTGTGTGTGTGTGCGCGCGCATGTGTATGTGTGTGTGTGTGTGTGTTGGGATATGAAATAGTGAGGGATCCCATGACCCCGTGACCTGGGGAACCTTGTGCTTCTGTTTGTCTGACTGATTGACAAATGAAAGGGCAGGCAGCAGGGGGCTGGGCCTCTGTGTGTGTGTGTGTGTGTGTGTGTGTGTGTGTGTGTGTGTGTGTGTGTGTGTGTGTGTGTGTGTGTGCGTGCGTGCGTGTGTGTGTGTGTGTGTGTGTGTGTGTGTGTGTGTGTGTGTGTGTGTGTGTGTGTGTGTGTGCGTGCGTGCATGCGTGTGTGTGTGTGTGTGTGTGTGTGTGTGTGTGTGTGTCTGGCCATTTTAAACAAAAGTCACATGAGCTTTCTGCTGCATGTTTATGAGACCAGATGAAAGTCCTGCAAACAGGTGTTAGTCAGCATCCAGCTGCACACTGGCCCCTCCACACGCATGTGTGAGCGTTGTCTCATATGTGTGTGTTTGTCTCTGAATTCCTGGGGAGTTCACGGTGAGGCCAGGCCCCATGGCTCAGTGCCGAGCAAGCCCATTAATTACAGAGCAATGACACTGGGACGGCTGGGGTTTGTAATGGATGCCTCCTGTGCAGCAGGAGAGGCACTCAGTCACACGGGGAAAGGAAAGGGTCACCCTGCAGACAGGCCTGGGTGGGTGGTGGCAGGAGGGACTGGGTAAGGGATGATGGTGGTGGTAAATGAGCCATCAGTGCTTTTACTCACCCTGGCTGATTAGGAAACCACCACTGTCATTTTTTTTATTGTTGCTGCGGTTGTGTTCCCATGATGCATTAGTGTTCCACACAATAACTATGCTCGTTATTACTTTAATCACTTCCAGCGGCTTTATTTACACCACCAAATCTGCCTTTAGATTTAGGTTTTGATGAAAATTTGATAAGTTAGCGCTGCAGCTGTCAGCTGGGGATGAGCGATGGACCCATCCTCTTCTGTCCTCTCAGTTCCTGCTGTCAGCCTTTGATATGTCTGATGACTAATAACTGGTGTGTTTGTGTGTGTGTGTGTGTGTGTGTTCCTTGTAGGAGAACAGACCCTCTCCACTCAGATTTCGGACTTGTGGCGACAGCAGTAAAGCAGGAAGGAGGAGGGAAGGAAAGGTGTCTGAGAGAGGACGAGGAAGGAGGTCAGGCACGGGGCATCGGGACACATCCTCGGAGACCCTCACGCTGAGACAAGACACACCGATACCCTCTCTGACCCCACTGAGTGGACTGTCTTCATCACATCATTCTGCCTGCTTCAAAAGACAGAGCTGCCCTAAACTGACTGAACAGGGTCAAGAGATGTAAGCTCAGGCCTGAAGGTCCGGAGCTCGGTCCAACGTCATAAAACAGAACATTAATGCCAGCCTCCAGTCTCTGAGCTAATGTTACTGATGAGGGATGGATGTCAAGTTAGCAGCTAAAAATACTCCAGCTTCAGGAAGACAGAGGCACAGACAGGAGGGTGGACAGAGGCCATGCCCGGATGGAAAGTGAAATTTGAGAAATGAGAAGCAGGTGTGTGAAGGATGGAGGGTGTGTGTGTGTGTGTTGGGGGGGGGTTCTAAGCTGACCTCAGCAAAGGGCCAGCAGGTCGATAAGAGGTCAGGGCAGGGGGAGAGTGGAGGTGAGGGGGTGACTCCAGAGAAGGGGGTGGATCTGAGATGTGCTAGTTTAAACAGATCACCTCTCAGCTAGCCACCAGGGGGAAGTGACCTGGAGCTGGCCCTGTGATTAGTTACTGGTTAGCCGACATGCATACTGTCCCTGGTGGGCGTGTTTCATGTTGATTCTCCGATCCAGAACCACATGAGTGCCAGTGCTGCTCTGGCGGGACGTCTTTGTCTCGCCAATTACTGTAGCTGGGCCTTTTGTTGCCTTCCTGCCAGCCCCTGGGAGAGATCAGACGGGCCGCCAGTCAGAGCTGGCTTCCTGCTGAGACAAGTGGTGATTGACAAGATCCCGGATTGACAGGTAGCTGCAGTGGCTGTGTGTGTAGTGTAAATGACTGCTGCTGTTTCAGCATGGGGCTAATGAACAAAGATATTTCTGTTGTCACTCTTTTATGGGATGTGACTGATGAGAAGTAGCTCAGGTGGGATCAAAGGAAGTTAGGAGCACCGAGTGCAATGTGATTTACAACTTAGGCTTTTTAACACGACGCTTAGATAGAAGTAACTGATGCATGATGGGAGCAAAACGCAGGAGCGGGTGTGTGAACTCTGGGCTCGTCGCTGAGGCATCTGGTCTCCAGAGTCCAACAAAGAGAACAGTTTCTGTTTGACTCTGCTGTCAATAAATGATCAAGAAACACTTAGCAGCACTCCAAAGCCACACCTTTTGACATTTAAATCGATAAATGGGACCTGCCACTTGTTCCGAGGATGTCAGTGAACTTTTAACATGAATGGCAGCATCAAAGGAAGGAAACAACATCCACCCTTCTTACAAATTCACAGGAAAATCAGCAGCTGCAAAATCCGTATCCAAACAATCACTGATGATTCATCGACACACAGGCTGAAAGGAGCAAATGCAGTCAGGAAATAAAGATAAACGGGAATAAATCCAGAGGAAAAGAGGAGGGGGTGGTGAGGAGCTGCAAGGGGAAATGAGAGGGAGGAGGTGGTAAAAGGTAGGGAGGATTGATTTATGTCCACTTTGGTATAAAGTCACCCATAAAAGACATTTGTGAGATCACGTGGCCTTTCTCACTTCCTCTTTAACCTGCTGCTCTGATGGCAGGCTGACCAACATGGCTGCTTCAGCGTTACGTCATCCACCCTAGCAAAAAGCACGCCGGTCCAGAAAGTTTCACTCTTGTGAGCAAACTTTTATATTAACGGAGCGATGGATTAGCAGAAGAACAAGATGAAGTGTGTGTTGTGCTACAGGGTGTCAAAATGATGTAAGGATGGTCAGCTCGGCATGAAAGGACGCCTGTTTCATTTTTTAAGCAGCGAGAAAGACGAGGAGGAAGGAAAAGAGAGTCTGAAGGGGGGGGGGGGGGGGGGCAGGGAGTGAGGAGGTGAATGAGCAATATATGAGTGTTGAGAGAGCAGAGGGGAAAAAACGAAGGAACGCCAAGGCTTCAGGTTTGATGTGGGCGTTTTTCTGACAGCTATAATTCTCCAGCCTACAGAATTTCATCAACACAAGTTGTGTTAAAGCTGTGCCGCAGGGCTGCGGCCCTTTCAAGTCCCAAGCTCTGACAGGTAGATTTATTAGTCCTGAAATTTGTACAGATCAGACGTCACTCATGGCAAACTGTCAAAGTGTCAGCGCTGCAATGTTCCTGCAGGGGCCTTTTGCTGTTTTTCTAGGCGTTTCTGCAGCGACAGAAGATTTTTCACTGCAAACATTATGAACGCGTGAGCCAGAATACAGAGGCGCTGGATTTATATCCCACTTAAGTCGCTTGATCCAAACATTTTTGACATCAGGCGGAAATAAAGAGTGACATAAATCATAAAAATGTACATTTGTCTCAGAATAGCTGTGAAAGAGATGGCAATACGTTAAAAATACTAATACAGGGATTTTTTTTTCTGACAGGCTACAAGCATTAATTTCCCAACTTGGAGTCTGGTTACATTTTCTGGGCAAAGACTCAATAAACCTCACTAAACCTGAATGTTTGAAGGCTGGGTGAGAAAATAGAGCCAGTTGGTCAGGACAGGAGGGAGGGAGGAGAATAAATTAGGTGGAGGTGCTGAGTGTCACAGAGGGGTAAAGGAGGAGGAGGTAAACGCAGGGCATGTGCAGGTTAGCTTCACACAGCCAGATTTATGACCTGGTGCAACGTGTTTGTCCTCTGTGAGACGGCTCCGGCCTGGGAGGAAGAGGAGGATTCAAAAAGCGCTGCGAGCAGGAGAAGGAAGGAGGGGGCTGTGAGAGGAGGAGGAGGAAGGTAGGAGGTGAGTCCTTGGCTGCCTGGTAAAAACTTCCTTCAGCTCCACATCTGGTTCTGATATTTCAAAGTTAATTAGTCATATTGGGCTTGTCTAAAGATACATTTATCATGCAGAAAAGAACACAAACATGCTGAAAAATGAAAGGAAGCGAGGTGACACATACGCTGACATTTAAATAAATCATTTCAGCGTGATTAAAAACGTATGACCTGCTGATGGGAGTGAGCAGCTCCAGAGGGAGGGCTGGAGAGCTTCGTCTCAGCTCTCCAATCACTAATCCTTCTGTGTGTGCCTCGTCTCCATGTGACAATGAACACTTAATCATTAATGGGAAAAGAACACCTGTGATGCTTCTTTCTGTAGATACCTGTCGTCTCACGGTCACCATTTTTATTTTTATTTTATGTAAAAAAAAAAATACAAAAATTACTGATTGGTGTGTTTTCAACTTTATTCATTTTTCATTCGTTTATTTTTTTATTTTGGGATTTATGATTATACATAACTGATTAAAGGTACATTTCACAGAAATTTTTTTTTCATTATATTATTGTTTATTATAATCTGTCCCTCTTAGTGTTTCATGCAGGCTGATTATGAAAATAGTCTCCTACACCTATCTCCTGCATTAGCTTCTGATACAAAATAGATGGTGAAACTCTAGGACTAGAAAAGCCTGACAGATATGTCACACTGTCACTTAACTTTCCTGGACTCACCCATCTTGACTCACGACGGGGAAGGTTGATGTTCGTTTAGCGTCCAGGAATCCAGAGAATGGCTTGGCTAGCAGAAGCTATCTTTTAGTATTAGCAACTCCACCACACAGCAGAACTCCTTCAGGCCTGTGTTCTTTGTGGAGATAAAACATCAACAGAGTCAGTGGTAAAGATGTGTTGCTGTTCGCTAACCAGAGAACAAACAAATCAATCATCAAGGTTCATTCGTATAGCACTTTAAATTCAGCAATGTTGCCCAAAGTGCTTAACAGAAAAAATGAAAATACAATAAAATGACAACAATCAATTAAAAAAACATAAGATAAGCACAAAAATAAAATCTGACACAGAGTCATATAAAACAGGACCACCCTGTCAGCCCAAGGTGTTAAAAGTTTTGGAGTAAAAATACGTCTTCAGTCATTTAAAAAAAAAAAAAGCAACAGATGATGCCTGTCTAATGGTGACTGGCAACGTGTTTCAAGGAGTAGGTACCACCACTGAGAAAGACCTAAAACCTCTTCTCCGTAGCCTCGCAGCCAACCTCAGTCCACTAGATGGAACACAATGCATGAAAAGCTCAGAGAGATAGAGAGGTGCAAGGCCATTTAAACATTTATAAGCCAGAGCCAAAATCTTAAATTGCACACAGAGTCTAACCGGGACCCAGTGCAGAACTGGAGTGATGTGATCAAATCTACGAGTGTCAGTCAGAAGATGGGCTGCAGCATTTGGAACTAGCTGCAACCTAGCAATACACTTTAGTGTGGGCATAGGCCTGGCAGTCATCTGCATAAAAACCTAGCAATACACTTTAGTGTGGGCATAGGCCTGGCAGTCATCTGCATAAAATTGAAAGTCAGGGGCCATATTTCTTAAAAACAGCACCAAGTGGGAGTGAGTATGGATTAAAAAGCAGAGGGCCGAGTACAGAGCCCTGAGGGACCCCATATTTAAGAAAAGCATCACTCAAGCTAATACTTCCATTCCTAATGGTCACATACCTATCTGACAGGAACTCATGCAATGGAGTGCTGAGCCAGTGATACCAACACACTTCTCAAGATGATCAAGAAGAATAACACGATCAAGAGTATCATAGGCCGCAGTCAAATGAAGGAGCAATAAAAAGACTGACTCGTCCGCATCAGTGTGAGTGTAAGTATCATTAAACACTCTTACAAGCGCAGTATCCGTGCTATGCTTAGCTCAAAAATAATCAAGATAGTTTAACAACTTCTTAAAAATGACCTTCTCGAGACCCTTAGAAAGAAATGGAAGTGTAGAAATAGGCCGATAATTCGATAATACAGAAACATCAAGAACTTGTTTCTTGATAAACCAGAATACAAACTAGAGTTAATTACATTATTAACCACATTTTCATAACAGCATCAATTTCACCCAACATATCTGGGGACAAAGAATTAAAAGAATCCAAAGAAGTCAAAACAAAACAGGCAACATCATCAATAAAGCAGAATTGCTGTGGAATTCGAGCTCGAACGACTTCAGTCTTGCCTATAAAATAATTCAAAAACCCCTCAGCATTAATCAAAGAAACTTCCGGACCCCAACACATGAAGGATTTAAAATCCACTCTACTCTAGGGTTATGCTCATTAGAGCTAATGATGTCAGATAAAAAGTAGATTTAGCCTTTTTTACAGTCATTTGATAAGAGCGCCATGCAGACCTCAGGTCTTCAAATGATGCCTACGTCATATTTTCCAGTTCCGCTCACATTTCCTGCATTTTCTACGGATTGCATGTGTACCATCATTCTCACGCTTCAATTGATGTCGACAAGATCTAAAAGGGGCAGTCTGATCTAAAACAAGGAGACAGGACTCATTAAATCTCTCCATCAGCTCTGTAGTAGGAAAGTGTTCATGAATACAGACGTCAGCAGACAGACGCAGGTTATGAAACTCAGTCGCAAACAACTCAACAGTAGAGGAATTCAAATTTCTTCTATTGTTAGACTGGACACTGCTAAAAACAGGTACAAACGAAACTAAAACTTCTAACTAAATAGGACAATGATCAGAAAAAATAGCATCATGAACCAATAAATTAGTCACAGATGTCCAACTATCAGGAAGTAAGACCCAAATCCTGCTGTCTGAAGCTCAGCTCTGCTCTGGCTCACCTCTAGTTTCTGAAATAGGCCCAACTGAGCTCCCCTCACCAAGAATGACTTGAAGGCATGCATTCCTACTAGAAGCCACTGCAAATTAATGAAGCTGATCTTTAAATGTACCCCGATAAAAAGCTAAATATCCCTGGACCAAGTTGAATGGAGTCAACCCGATTACAGCTGCTGCTCTTAATCATAGCATCCAAACACAAAACCAATGTAACTCACTCTGTTTCAAATATAGTGTGTGTGTGTGTGTGTGTTGGTAACTTAGTCACTCAGCTTCAAACATGGCACTAAATACATATTGTTTGCGACACACTGCATGTACCCTGTTTGCCTGAAGACTGCTGGAGACAGGCACCAGCCCCTTATAGCCCTGTGTAGATAAGCTGGGATGGATGTTAGTGTATTTTAGGAAGTTGGTGGTTCATTTAGTTGACCAAATCAGCGATAGCTCTATCATTAATATTAATTAAATTCTTGTATTAAAAGGTGGAGGAGTATAATTTACAGGTGTGTTAGCTGACTAAGGCAATACCTCCAATGCCCTAATATCATAATATTAATTGTAAATGATTGTGTAATATTGCAAGAATTAAAATGGTAGAACATTTTGAATTATTTCATTTTAAATCCCAAAGTTAGCATGTTATTGAATATTTGGTCAAGCACTCACTGAGAGAGCGTCTGAGGTGCTGCTGAACACATTACATCAGCCTGGTGGAAGGGCCCGCGCAAAGAGAAATAACAGGCAACCAAAATAGTGTCTGTCAAAAAGGCAAGATGAAAGAGCATGTCAAAGGAAAGATGATATCTCTTCTGAGCCTAAGGCAGACGTACACACACGCACATGCACACACGCACACACACACGCACGCACACGCACACACGCACACACACACACACACACACACACACACACACACACACACACACACACACACACACACACACACACACTCACACACACACACACACACACACACACACACTCTCTCTCTCTCTCTCTGACAGTGTTTTAATAAAATCTGTCCGACGCCCTCTCCTAGAGTAAAGTGTGAGTGATTGTCTGGATCAACTCCAGGCTGAGCACACACACACACACACACACACACACACACACACACACACACACACACACACACACACACACACACACACACTCACAGAGTCACACACAGGTGAACAGACAGACAGAATGAACAGCCCTCACTGACATTCACGCCTCTGGCTTGGCTTCAACCAAATACCTGGCTATGGCAAGCCAAATGAGCATTTATTCTGATATCAGGATATCAGCCAGAATTGTCATGAACATGTAAGCCATTTCTGTCCACTAGTTAACTAGTTAGACATGTTTGTGTCAACTAGTTAAATATCGAGGGTGAAAATGTGCCCACTAGTTAACTAGTGACAGCAGAAATGCGCACTAGTTAACTAGTGAACACATTTAGGCTTCTGTAGTTAACTAGTTGACACAAAAACTGCTCACTAGTTAACTAGTAAAAGCAGAAATGCATAGCAGTCAGCTACTTGAAGGTATTTGTCTCACTAGTTAACTAGTGAGGGTCAAAATGTGCACACTAGTTAACTTGTGGTAGACATAAATGCGCACTAGTTAACTAGTGAACATATTTTGGCTTCACTAGTTAACTAGTTGACACATAAATGGCTCACTAGTTAACTAGTAAAGACCAAAATGCATACCAGTCAGCTAGTTGAAGGTTTTTGTGTCTCACTAGTTAACTAGTGATGGCCAAAATGTGCACACTAGTTAACTTGTGGTAGACATAAATGTGCACTAGTTAACTAGTGAACACATTTTGGCTTCACTAGTTAACTAGTTGTCACATAAATGGCTCACTAGTTAACTAGTAAAGGCCAAAGTGCATACCAGTCAGCTAGTTGTAGGTTTTTTGTGTCTCACCAGTTAACTATTGATGGCCAAAATGTGCCCACTAGTTAACTAGTGAAGGCTTAACTCCTAACTAGTTAACTAGTTGGAGTAGGTCAGTGCCACTAGTTAACTAGTGAACCATTAATGGCTCACTAGCTAGCTAGTTGATGGCAGCAGGCTCACTAGTTACCTAGTTGATGCATCCATTGTCCAAACTAGTTAACTAGTGAGGACATAAATGTATACTAGTAAACTAGTTCAAGTCTACATTCACACTAGCTAGCTAGTTGCGCAGAATTCTAATCAGGAGGCGGAGAATTTCTCAAATTAAGACTCTCTATTGGCTCCCTGTGTCAAAATAAAATATGACAACCAATCACAGTGCGGAATTTCGTAAAATCCCACCCCAAACATTTGCATGCGGCACACAAGTTAACATGCTGGCCAGAGGAACCTCAGCTAGTGAACTAGTAGTGGCTTCAGTGTGACACTTACATGTAAACTTGTGAAGGCAGAACTGCTCACTAGTTAACTAGAGAGGGTACAAATGTCCACTAGTTAACTAGTGAGGTGCAAAATAAGTGTCACTAGTTCACTAGTGGGCCCCAAATCGCCCACAAGTTAACTAGTAAGGTGCAGATATGCTCACTAGTTAACTAGTGAGGTGCAGATTTGCTCACTAGTTAACTAGTGCGCCCTAAAGCGCCCACTAGTTAACTAGTAAGGTGCAAAAAAGCATCACTAGTTAACTTGTAAAGTGCAGATATGCTCACTAGTTAACTAGTGGGCCCCAAAATGTCAACAAGTTAACTAGTAGGGTGCGGATTTGCTCACTAGTTAACTAGTGAGGCACAGATATGCTCACTAGTTAACTAGTGATGTGCGGATTTGCTCACTAGTTAACTAGTGAGGTGCAGATGTGCTCACTAGTTAACTAGTGTGCCCTAAAGCACCCACTAGTTAACTAGTAAGGTGCAAAAAAGCATCACTAGTTAACTTGTAAAGTGCAGATATGCTCACTAGTTAACTAGTGGGCCCCAAAACGCCAACTAGTTAACTAGTAGGGTGTGGATTTGCTCACTAGTTAACTAGTGAGACACAAAAACCTTCAACTAGCTGACTGGTATGCATTTTGGCCTTTACTAGTTAACTAGTGAGCGATTTTGTGTCACCTAGTTAACTAGTGAAGCCAAAATGTGTTCACTAGTTAACTAGTGAACATTTCCGTCTCCCACTAGTTAACTGGTGGGCTCATTTTGACCCTGACTAGTTAACTAGTGAGACACAAATACCTTCAACTAGCTGACTGGTATGCATTTTGGCCTTTACTAGTTAACTAATGAGCCATTTTTGTGTCAACTAGTTAACTAGTGAAGGTCAAAATGTGTTCACTAGTTAACTAGCGTGTACAGTTTTACCCTCACTAGTTAACTAGTTGACCTGTTGACAAGATATCAGAATTAATGCTCAAGCGGCTGGCCAAATTGGGCAAAGTTAACAAGTGGGATTTTTACATTCAGTAGTCAGCTAGTACGAGTTTTTGTACCTTACTAGTTGACTAGTAAAAACTAAATGTGTTTTAACTAGTTAACTAGTGGACATTGATCTGTCCACTAGTTAACTAGTGAACACACTGAGCAATACTAGTTAACTAGTAAGATATGAAACATTTTAACTAGTTAACTAGAGAGAATTTAGGCCTTACTAGTTAACTAGTTGACATTTAGGCTGTCACTATTTAACTAGTTGACACAAACATGGCTAACTAGTTAACTAGTGGACAGAAATGGCTTACATGTTCATGACAATTCTGGCTGATATCCTGATATCAGAATAAATGCTCATTTGGCTTGCCATACCTGGCTGTCTTTGTTTTGAACTCTGTCCCTGTAAGACAGCGTCCTTAAGTGCAGAAAGATTCTTACCTGTTATCTGCCTGTGAGCACAAACAATGATGGTGGTGGCTAAGGATCACATGGGACAAGGGATGGAGACACTTTTTTCTGCATGGTTGAGCTTGAACCTCAATCAGTGTGGACCGATCCTTCATCAATGTTTTTGATTCAAGAGGGGAATTTGCATTTGATGGAGAGTCTCCAGCTTTTAATTATAATTACCTGTGAATGTGTGTGTGTGTGTGTGTGTGTGTGTGTGTGTGTGTGTGTGTGTGTGTGTGTGTGTGTGTGTGTGTGTGTGTGTGTGTGTGTGAGAGAGAGAGAGAGAGAGAGAGACAGAGAGAGAGAGAGAGAGAGAGAGAGAGAGAGAGAGAGAGAGAGAGAGAGAGAGAGAGAGAGAGAGAGAGAGAGAGAGAGAGAGAGAGAGAGAGAGAGAGAGAGAGAGAGAGAGAGAGAGAGACCTCCACAAAGAAGCCTGTCTTGTTGATGTGATCCTGGCTGGCAAGCCAACAAACTTCTTTGCACATCAGAGAGACGTGCCCAAATACCTCCAAGATTTCAGCCCCGTGTGTGTGTGTGTGTGTGTGTGTGTGTGTGTTTGTGTGTGTGTGTGTGTTTGTGTGTGTGTGTGTGTGTGTGTGTGTGTGTGTGTGTGTGTGTGTGTGTGTGTGTGTGTGTGTGTGTGTGTGTGTGTGTGTGTGTGGGTGGGTGGGTGGGTGTGTGTGGGTGCTCATTAGTGAGGGCACACAAACAGGATGAAAATCTGCAAATGTCATGCAAGGATACATGTTGACTGGCCTGTCATGCTGGTGAACATGTCAGATGATGGCGGGGTGTGTCAGTGTGGCATTACCAGAGGGGCAGCGAAAGAAAAAAAAAGGAACAGATGGAGGTCAACTTTCCTGAACTTTGATCCAATGAGTTTTTAGAAGACAACGACCTTCACCTCTGTTCTGGTTTCTGCTGTCAAAGTCATTTTTTTTATTTAGCTTATTCACCTCAGACTGGAGCCCGCCATGGTGGGGGAGCAGAGTTGGTGGGCTGCATCTAAATCGCGGAAGAGCCACGGTGGGCACGGCCTCCCTCTTCAAATGGAGACCTGCAGAATAACCCAGTTCAAACTCCATGTTGGCGAAGGAATCACGGGTAAAATGCTGGTTGCAAACTACAGCACCAGGCGGGAGCTGACTGTTTTCCAGTACACCAATAGCGCTTAATCACTGGCGCCTAATTTTTAAGTCCAGCAGAAAGGAGTGCAACCCCACAGAGCCACCGAACCCACTACACTACACCTTCTCACCATACTAACACGATATGGAGCACTAAACCTGAACTACTTTCCTAATAACACTAACAGCCAAACACTGACTAAACTACAATATCCAACAGCCAAGCTAACACTAAATAAGTATGTAGAACACTAAAAGCTATGCTAAAGATTAGGATACGCTAATGCTATATGCTAATGCTGAACTACTGCTAACCGTCCTACACTCGCTTGCAAATCCAACTCTCAACTCGCCACAAGGCGTGACCGAGACGCTCTATGCTTTTATAACTTTGACACAGAGCTGCTATGTAGTACTCTACTGGTTTACGTAGTATCTTTCTCTTTAGCCATTGGCTAAAGTGTATTCAAAATGACTCAAACTCTATGTTTTAAGCTGAGGGTGGCGCAATACTGTGGTATTTAGGCAGAATTTTTAATTTTTAAAGAAAATGCACCAAAATGCTAAAATAATGAATACACACATTTAAAACACTATTAGACACTCATTTATACAGTTCATCAGCAAAAAACAAAAAGTTAATTTAGATATTACTTGCTCTTTAAGGTGAACATTTGTCCAGCAGGTCAGTGATCAAGGCAGACAGGATCCAAATGGCAGCCAGACACCTGTCTACTGGAAAATCCAGCTTCAGGACTCCTCCAGCTACAGAATACCTGCAGCAACAGGAACCCTCCAGCAGGACACCTGCAGCTACAGGACGCCTCCAGCTACAGTACACCTACAGCTACAGGACACCTCCAGCTACAGGACATCTCCAGCAGGATACCTGCAACTATAGAACACCTCTAGTTACAAGACACCTGCAGCTATAGGACTCCTCCAGCTACAGGATATTTCCAGCAGGACATCCCCAGCTACAGGACACCTCCAGTAGGACACCTGCAGCTACAGGACGCCTCCAGCTACAGTACACCTACAGCTACAGGACACCTGCAGCTTCAGGACACCTCCAACAGGACACCTGCAGCTACAGGACACCTCCAGCCACAGGTCACCTGCAGCTACAAGACACCGCCAGCTGGACACCTGCAGCTACATGATACCTCCAGCCACAGGTCACCTGCAGCTACAAGACACCGCCAGCAGGACACATGCAGCTACAGGACACCTCCAGCTACAGGACATATGCAGCTTCAGGCAAATGGGTTGTGGGGTGCAGGGTGTAACTGTCACAATTGTTTTTATATTTGTGGGGAAGGGATGGGAGTATGGGTTTTATTGGGTCATTTTAATCTGTTTAGCACTTTGAGCTGCAATTTCTATTCTATGAAAAGTGCTGTACAAATAAAGTTTGATTGATTGAGTTTGATTGACACATGCAGCTACAAGACACTTCCAGCTACAGGACACCTCCAGCAGGACACCTCCAGCTATAGGACACCTCCAGCAGGCCACTTCCAGCTACAGGACACCTCCAGAAGGACACCTCCAGCTATAGGACACCTCCAGCAGGACACCTCCAGCAGGCCACTTCCAGCTATAGGACACCTCCAGCAGGACACCTCCAGCAGGCCACTTCCAGCTACAGGACACCTCCAGCAGGACACCTCCAGCTATAGGACACCTCCAGCAGCAGGGGCGTAGCACCAAATTCTGGGTCCTAGGTACAAGTCTTCTAGGTGGGCCCCCATGCTCAATTACTTAATACCTCTCTTACACATTTTTTGTCATGCTATAAGACACTATAATAAATATGATCTTAGTTTAACCTCTATATTGAGCAAATACAAATGCCAGCATAATAAAAGTGAAATGCCCAGACTTCACATATAATTATTTTTATTTGCCAACAATGTATTCAAACAAAAATCCTGGGATTTATTTTCCAGTAAATGCCCACTGACGGGTCTTCATGTTAGCAAAATCACTTATGAGATCTTTAAAGTCCAATCCTTTGACTAATTGGCTTTCAACAGAAAGAAGAGCTAGGCTGTTCAGTCTATCCTGGGACATTGTTGATCTCAAATAATTTTTCACCAGTTTCAGTTTGCTAGAAGCCCGTTCACCCCCAGCAACAGTCACAGGTAGTGTGCAAAATATCCTCAGTCCAATACAAACTTCTCCAAAAATGCTCTGTAATTGCATCCTGTATGGCATTAAGCAGCTCAAGAGGAGACCGAATGTGTGGAACTGTGGCACCATATATTGTTCTCAGGTGTAGCATCTCATTCTCAAATTCAGCTGTGAGATCCTTGTAATATTTTCTCATCAGTGCCTGGCATGATATCTTCATCTGCTCTTCAGTCATGTCTGTCATGGTTCATGATGTTAAGCTTTGCTAATACTGATATATCTTGATATATTAAATACATATGACATGAAATAAACCAGGTTCTCTCTGTGAATGTAATGTACTCTAAATTTTATAATCCCTGCATTATCAGCCAAATTATAAGATTGTCCGTTTTCAAGATCAAATATAAAGAAATTTAAAATAGGCTTAAAATATCTAAACAAGTCAATAACAATCCTCTAACACCAGTGTCATCATGCTATACGAAAAACAGTGGCAGCTTCACGTTCCTGAGATTACCACAAATCCATCGATACCAAGTTTGTCCTGGTCCATGACTGGGAAGGAGCTGAAATATCCACACAGAGTGAACCTGTTTTTACTGCGAGGACCGCCAATTAATTGGCGGCGGCCGCCCGCGATAATAATTCTGATTAATATTTATATATATATTAATTAGTGTTTTCACTGATAACACTAATTAATTTATATTTGATCTTGATGGTGAAACTAAAGGCGTTTAACACTGAACACCTAACATGAATGCAGCTTCTGAGAGCTAGCTAATATCAGCTAAAACTGTGTTCTGCTGCTGCTGGCTGTTGCTCACCTTCCTTCTTGAAGAACCTAGTCAATACTTGCTTCTGTTCAATTAACTTTTTCTCCTTCTCCTTCTTTTCTTTTCTTTTCTTTTCTGGAAGCCAGATTTCCCTTTCTTGGGAAAATGACATGACTGACTCTCCTGCCTCCAGCTCTGGCTGTCGGCATCTGTGATGTCTCATAGCTGTACATGCGGCCGTGCAGCCCCTGGCCGCTGGTGTGGACTAAACCACTTTGCACATTTTTAAGGGGTGATAGATTCCTCAGAGATTATTCAGTTATTATTTTTAAGGCGAAATTCTGTTTCTTAACCTCTTTATCCAGGTAAAGGGAAGTTTATTAAGATATTAAGTAAGTTGGGGGGAAAAAACAACAACAATAAAACATTTTTATTCAAAGCTGTCTCAGGGCCCCTCCCTGCAGTGGGCCCTGGGTAAACGGTACCCTTTCCCCCCCCCCCAGTCCGACGCCCCTGTCCAGCAGGGCACCTCCAGCTATAGGACACCTCCAGCAGGACACCTCCAGCAGGCCACTTCCAGCTACAGAACAACTCTAGCTGCAGGCCACCTCCAGCAGGACACCTCCAGCTACAGGACAACTCCAGCCGCAGGCCACCTCCAGCAGGACACTTACAGCCACAGGACACTTACAGCAGGACACCTCCAGCTACAGGACACTTCCAGCAGGACACCTCCAGCTACAGGACAACTCCAGCTGCAGGCCACCTCCAGCAGGACACTTACAGCCACAGGACACTTACAGCAGGACACCTCCAGCTACAGGGCACCTCCAGCAGGACACCTCCAGCTACAGGGCACCTCCAGCAGGACACCTCCAGCTACAGGATACCTCCAGCTACAGGAGCTAGACCAAAGTGGAAACAACCTCATAATCTTTCCAGTGGCAGTCTCAGATCCTTAGGTCTCCCCAGAGCATGAAGACCTCAGGATCTCTGAGGCTTGGAACTCCTCCATCTTCTGCACGCCCTTGGGGGCAGATCTGTGGCCCCTCACTTACTATTGGACACTCCTATACAGAAACCTTACATTCACAAGCGCGTGCATGCATATACGCTCCACCTGTTAGAGACAAACTGTAAGACTTGTCTTTAGCATTCAGACATCAATTCTGAGAGCTTCAAAGCTGGACAGGACACGGTAAAAAAAAGTGACATGCTTCATCACTTGTCACTTTCAAAGCTCTGATTTTACGCAAATGCCAAAATGTCAACACATTGTGACCAAACATGTTCTATGAATCAATGCAACAATAACTGGAAATGTTTCAAATTAAAGGTCAAGCATTTCTTAGTCATCCCTCTGCAGAATAATAAACTCAGATCATTTTATGTTGAGGAATGAATGAAAGATGGAGTTTATTTTGATCGAATCCTAAATTTAATCTCACATGAAGTTTCAGCTCGTGAAGACCCTGTGTTGTGTCTCTCAGCTCTGATCACATCAAACTGTCGCTTGATTTCTGTCAGATACCCCTTTCCCTAAGTCATTTGGTGATTCATCTTGTTATGGTCAACATGTTTGACATTGTTCACAATGCTTGCTAACAATGCATGAACTGAACTAAAAGCACAAATTAAATTACAGCTGAAGAGGAAGACGACAAAAGCAGCATCAAGGCAGAAGCATCAGTGACCTTCATCCTTGAAGTTAAAGCTACTTTTCTAAGCGGTTCTGTGTTTCCTGCAGATGCTTTAATAACGCAGACCACCCACCTAAACATGAGCGGTGGGAACAACAACAGGAAATAACCATCATTGGTTATTTCCTGTTGTTATGTAGGGGCAGCACTGTTGTAGATGTTAGATCACAGGGTCTTGAAGGTGAAGCTGAGACCCCACTATGGCTCACAATTTTTCAAGTGTGAAGTCTTGATCTCTGGTATTAAAGAGATATTTTGCAACATTTTGATATTTTCAAATCATTTTATTGAGTCAGTATGTGCTAAAATGGTCCTTTACAGGTCTAATGAAAGGCTACCCGGCCTCTATCGCACCTGTGGCCAGAATATCCCACTTGCTATTTCAGATTGGCAGGCCGGTCTGATGGGACCAGTTTGGAGTTTTCCCCATACATCTGCCGATTCACACCCGGGTTCTGTCTGCGTCTGTTGTTGTTTGTGTGTTTGTTTTTATTAAGATCCCCATTAGCCGCTGTTAAAACAGTTGCTATTATTCCTGGGGTCACATCATCATCAAATAAACATAAGAAATTTATCAACACTGGGCTCAGAAGCAAAAAATCCATTTTCATCTACAATATTCATCTCCACTATAAGAATACACAACAATACAACAACAAAATATAATACTGTTGGATTGAGTGTCCACAGGTGTTATTTATTATGAATGAATTAACGTCACAATAAAAGGACGGTGTAAGGGTCCACCTACGTACTATCTGTCACAAATGAACAAGCTTACCGCTTGATGGAGGTGCAGTGGTGGAGTCATCTGTCAGAAAGAAGACTATGTCTGATTTCTTATTCATCCTCACTGAAGTTCTAGTGCCACAACCAAAGCAACTCTGCCAACAAATACATCTCACAGCAACATAAAACACAATTTATCCACACACAATAGACAATTAAATAAACAATTAAACCATAAAGTCAATAAAACATAAAATTCACATCTTCTTCCAACTCATGTCATACGGGTATAAATAAATAATCTTAATGTCTTACAAAAATCATTCCTTTGTAACTGACCCCTCAAGAACTGTGGTAAACCATTCCATTCCACCACTGAAAATTTGTTCGACTAGCTGGCAACATGAAACAACCATCAGCTTGACGCGTAGCATGTTGGTGAACATCTTTAGAACGCCAGCTGATTACGGTTTTTCTCAATGGCTATAACACTAAAATCCATTGACTGAAGAAAGTTCTCAGTTGCTTGAACTCTAAGCTAACTGTTGAGCCTGTTGTCAAACCCTTAAACAATTTCACACGGTTTAGCAAAACTCTAAACTAATTCTCATTCTTAAAACACATCCTGTACTCTAATGTACATGTCATCCATAACGGTAAACACAAGTGGCACACATTTACCCATAACAAGAGCACAAATGTAATTGATTGAACACAATTAGTCAAAATAGATTTCACTAGTTTCAAATGATGTGACAACCAATATAAGCAGGTTCAGAGAGCAAACAGGTTGTTGAAGGTGGGAATCAGAAAGTGTGACAATGGATAGAAGAATTCGTGTGAGACGACAAGTATGCGAGGTGGGGGTGAGGAGGAGGGCAAGAAAGAGAAAGCAAGACAAAGAGTGGAAATATCCAATGAAATCTGAGCATCAATCATAGACCATGTTGTTGTCCATGGGCTGAGGGAAGCAGGACTGGGGCCCTGTCCACACGTAGCCGGGGATCTGCCAAAACGTAGATATTTTTCTACGTTTTGGCCTGTCATCCACACGAAAACGGAGTTTTTTCACATGAAAACGGATCTTTTTAAAAACTCTGGCCAAAGTGAAGATCTGCATTTTCTACGTTTTGGGTGTCTGCGTGTGGACGGACAAAACCGGAGTTTTAAGGTCCGCAACATCACTTTCCGCGACAAAAAAAATGCTGACATCACGTGTGCGACCTGTGTTTACACTAGCCGACAGCATGGATGCCCTCAGAGCTGCGCTCGCTTTATCAATTGCCCAAGCACTTTTTGCTTGTTTGTTTTTGCAAGTGGAATTACTGCTCCTTGCGGAAGACCACAGACGAAGGACGAGGTTAAGAACGGGGGAAGTACTGCCACCTACAGGTCTGGCATGTCCTTAACAACGTATTTATCCGGGTACGTGTGGACAGTTTTTTTTTTAAACGAGGTGGTGTGGATGCAAGTTTTTGGAGGGGCGGATATTTGTTTAAAAAAAACCGGCTACGTGTGGACTAGGCCTTAGAGTGCAACCCAGTTTGAGCCTCAGGAGGGAAAATATTGCATGTGATGTCGATGAAGTGCTGTGGCCTGACCCAGCCCACAGACAAGAAGAGGCCCATTGATAACATGTTTAGTCCTTTGATCTTTTTCATTTTATGTACTTTTTTCCACTGTCATTGAACACTGGACTGCAGGCTGAATATGGTACAATAGACAAATTGCATGGCCCTGAACATTGTGCTTTCTATTTTTTGGTGTATTGTTTACTGACTGCTTGATGGCGTATGTCATTTTGAGTATTTTGTTTATGATTTGAGAGTAGTGTTTGATTTTGAGCACAGCTAAAACTGTTTTGAGGTGAAAGTTTGATTTTGCAAGAGGAATGAGAGGTTTTGTAAACTGTGCTTGAAGCTGAGGTTTTGTGTTTAATGTTTTGAGAAAAGGGAGCAAGGTTTCAGGAATTGTGCTTTAGCAATTGAGATAAACTGTAAAAAAAATGTCTGGTGTTTATAATATTCCTAATATGTTAAAAGTAAAAACTTTAAAAATACTGCTTATGTCACGCCCAGAACTTGGAAGACCCGTGATGACACCAAACACAGTAAAAGTTCAATAAAAAGTCTTTATTAGATGTGGCGTACCCGAGGAAGGCCAGGCAGGAGTCAGAGTCGGAGAGAAGGTGTGGGTCAAAAACCAGAATGAGGCAAAGCAGGTAAACGGAACAGGCTAGGGAACAGGCGAAAGACAGGCGAGGGTCGTGATGGCAGGCAGAGCCCTAGGCAGGGGTCAGGCGTGAAAACGAGGTCCAGGGTGAAAGGCTGGAAGATCTACTGGCAAAGAGCATTCAATAATCTGGCAGGGCACTGGTGGCTGGCTGGTGAATATATAGCAGAGGGAGCAGGTGTGTGTAATGAGCTGATTACAGGGACAGGTGAGATGAATGAAGTGGCTGAGGGCTTGATGAGGAGGCAGCAGAGGCAGAGGAGGGTGAAAGCATGGGAGTCATGACAGCTTACACACATCCATGCAGTTCAGTTTGCATATCCTCACAGCTCATTCTAAATGAACAGTTCAGAATCAACCGAGCTGCCTTATTTTGTGCTACCTGTAATTAATTTGTTAGCTTCTGTAGCAGCAGTCCAAATTACTGCACAGTAGTCCAAGTGACATATAAAACTTGATTCAACCAACTATTTTCTACTTAAATATGGAATAATTTTTTTACCATTCCTAACCATTGCCATGTTCTTCCCCATTTCAATTAAAATCTATTTCACTTGACTATTCCAGCTCAACGTTTGGTCAATTATTAGACCAAGCAACCTAACTTATTTTACTTGCTTTATGGGCATTTCCCTCATACTTAAATTCAATGCAGGTGCTCTCAACAAATGAGATGATGCCATAAACATGCATTTAGTCTTCTCAACATTAATGACTAACTTGTTTTCATTGATCCAACCTTCTACTAACCTTAATTCATTTTTCAATATTGAATTTTATTCCTCCAAATTCCTTTCCGCCACAAATAATGTCAAGTCATCAGCATGTTGTGTCCAGAAAGAAAGAAAGAAAGAAAGAAAGAAAGAAAGAAAGAAAGAAAGAAAGAAACAAACAAACAAACAAACAAACAAACAAACAATCTTTTATATAGCACCTCTCAAGATAAAAATCATGAGTTTCACAAAAAAAGCAAAAAGTAAGTTAAAGTATAAAAAGATTTAAAAAAAAATATTAAAATATGTTTGAAATTAAATATTGTGATTTAAAAATTGTAAGGAAAGGGAGAGAGAAAATGAATTGGAGAGAGGGAAATCAGTTGATCCCGGGAAAGGCGAAGTAGGTAAAGAGCAGAATAAGGAGAGTGGTGATGAAGGTCATACAAAAACCAGCTTGAACAAGTGAGTCTTCAGCTGCTTTTTAAAGGAGACCACTGAGTCCACTGTTCTCAGGCTCAGGGGGAGAGAGTTCCAAAGTCTGGGGGCCACAGCAGCAAATGATCTGTCACCTTTGGTCTTTAGCCTGGTGCTGCACAACCAGTAGGCTTTGGTCACTGGACCTCAGGGACCTGCTGGGGGTGCAGGCACTAAGAAGATCACCAGATCCATGATCATGAAGTGAACTCTGAAGTTAACTGGCAGCCAGTGAAGCTGGAGGAGAAGCGGGGTGATGTGGGTGTGTTTGGAGGACTTGGTCAGAAGCCGAGCACAGGCATTCTGAACCACCTGTAGACGGTTCAGGGAGGTTCTGCTCAGACACGTGAAAAGAGAGTCACAGTAGTCTAAGCGTGAGGAGATGAAGGTGTGGATAACTGTCTCAAGTTCAGAGTGAGACAGAATGGGACTCAGCTTAGCAATGTTCCTGAGATGGAAGAAGGAAGAGTGAACAAGAGAACTGACATGAGAATCCAGGGTGAGAGCTGGGTCAAAGGTCACGCCAAGATTCCTGACGGAAGGTTTGGTGTGGGAAGCAAGCTGACCAAGAGAGTCTCTGACTTTGGGAACCCTCTTGTCTGGGGCACAGATGTGGATGTCAGTCTTATCTTCATTCAGCTGTAGAAAGCTCCCAGCCATCCAGGTTTTGATAGAGTCTAAGCAGGTGTGTAACAGCTGCAGCTTAGACATCTCATGGGGCTTAAAGGAGATTGTTGTGTATTCTTATAGCGGAGATGTCATCTGCATAAAGATGCATAAACATGGTAGGAGATTCCTTTGAAGGAGCTCAGGATGTGTTGAAGAGGAAGCAGATAGAGGAGGAAGAGCAGACGCCCCAGCACAGAACCTTGTGGGACACCAGGGGTGAGGGATGTGGTGGAGGACCTAAACTTGGAGATTATACCCCCTTGCCTGCTGGTGATGACCAGTGGAGCCTGAATATGACGGCCTTATTTATGTCAGTGTGACCCAGGGCAGCTGTGGTCACAATGTAAATCACCAGCGTGTGAATGGGTGAATGACTGACTGTGGTGTAAAGCACTTTGAAGTCCTCTGACTCCTCTGAGCGTTGTACAAGCGCGAGTAATTTAACATTTAGCTGAAAAATAACTTCTGTGTGTCTGTGTGTGTGTGTGTGTGCGTGCATGTCAGAGTGAGTATGTGTGTGTGTGGGTCAGAGTGAGTGCGTGTGTGTGCCTGTGTGTGTGTGTGAGTGTGTGTGTGTGTCTGTGTGAGTGTGTGTGTGCGTGCATGTCAGAGTGAGTATGTGTGTGTGTGGGTCAGAGTGAGTGCGTGTGTGTGCCTGTGTGTGTGTGTGTGTGTTCGCCAGCTGGCCATCTCGGTTTGCCCACCTGGTGTAAGCTCACACACGGACACACACTGACTGTGTCAGCAGACTCTAACAAGTGGAGAACTGGCTCTCTCTCTGAGCTTGGCTCCAGAAAGCTGAGGGCTGGATTGTTTTAGTGCAGCCTAATAAACCTACCATTCCTTTCAGGCAGATGATTGGTTGCACAGTAAATAGGGCAATGGTGCTGACAGGAAAGAGACGACTGCTGGCCAGTTTATGGTGCCACAGCTGGAGGAAAGCAAAGAGAGGACACAGAATAACAAACACTGAGCTGGATACACACATGAGTCATTCTGTTGGGTCAAACCCATTTACAATTCGTTCATTTAGGCTGAAATTGTTTCTTTGTCTTACAATTCATACAATTCAGACACATGAATACAAACTAAATTATAAAAACTATAGAAGCTGTTGTCTGGCAGGTTAAAAACAGCTTTACAGCTGAGGGAGAAAGAGGGAGGAGTAAAACTGGGTCAAGCTGATGAGAGCAGTGGAAGAGTGGATCAGCTCGTATTTGTTGATGGATCTAAGGACAGTTGATGAATACCAGCTGCAGGTCTCTGAGCACTGAAGGGTGAAGCTCACTAAAATAAACACACAAAACACACTGATGATGTATTCCTGCTATTGCTGCAGCTTAAATCATAAAAGACCATGCTATCACTGAGATATGGAGCTCATGATGAGCATTTGACATGCTAAAGGGTGAGTGTGTTCTCTGGTCTGCAGAAAATATAAAGTCAAATTTCTAAAGGCATAAAACACACACACACACACACAAAGAGGGATTTAAATGGGGTTACACAAACTCATAGTAAACATCAGTTATTTTTTTTTAATCTGTAAATCATTGAATCGTGTTAATAACTGGATATTTTGACTCCTGCTATATTTATTTCCAAGGTTGGTAAATTGTGTTGGCTGTTGGGTCTCTCCTCCACCCGTCTGCCTGAACCTGAGTCGATGGATCAGAGCTGTGCTCCCCGTCACTCATGAGGGCTGAAATGAAAATACTTCTATTCCTCTTCAACACACTCCTGTCACCTCCTCTTTTTCTTTTGGGCTCTGAGAGCATGGCTGACCTGTTTCCCCCTGTCAGCACCCATTTCAGCTCAGGTGGGACCCTGCAGCTGGTTGCCCCATCAAATGAGTCAATGGGGGGGGGTAAATGGACCTTTTGGTAGTTAAACCTGCTCAGCATTATTTCCTTAAAGACAGAAATTTGTCTTGGTAGGTTAAGTTTTAAGCAGCTTGTTAGACTTGTCTTAGCAGAGCTTTTATTTTGTAGATCTCTCTAATGTTACCTAGCAGAGGTGTGACCAAGTCACTGCTTTGCAAGACCCAAATAAGACAAAAGTCTTTCCAGTCATGTCTCGAATCAAGTCCAAGTCAAAGACAACGAAGTCCAAGTTGAGTCCAAAGTCAATGATGTGGAAGTCCAAGTCAAGTCCTTAACTTTGAATATTCAAGTCATAATCAAGTCATCTGTCCAACTTCAATTTAATGACAATGACAATAATTAAATTCCAGAAATAAAGCTTCTTAAAGCTTCTTTTATTTGCTCAAACCAGCAGAAAGTTCAACTGAAACTGACAATAAACAAAGAGCTGCTGCATTTAGCTGTACATCAAACCCAGAATGAAGAATGATTTATGATTTTTGTCCATGCCGTGCCACTTTTGTTCTAAAACATCAAATATGCTCAAGTCATCATCAAGTCAACAGATGCAAGTCGATTCAAGCCGCAAGTCATTGGCGTTCAAGTCCGAGTCACGTCATACGTCTTTATAGATTTTATCAAGTCAAGTCAGAAGTCATTAAAATAATGACTCAAGTCTGACTCGAGTCCACACCTCTGCTACTAGCATAATAATAGTTTGTGTTTCTGTATAATCACACAAGCACTGGACAAGAAAACCCAATTATGTTTATATTTAAAAAATAAATATACTGTAAAAAAATACAACTTTGAGTCCATATTTCAAAATGAGACGTTTTTATGTCTCATCTGGCTTTAAGATCAGATATTAATAGAAGAAAATCATTTTGTATGTATATATATATGTATATATATATACATACATATATATATATGTATATATATATATGTATATATATATATATATATATATATATATATATATATATATATATATATATTTATATTTATATATGTATGACACAGTTATGTCATTATCAAAACACGGTTTTGATCTGAATTAAACAAACTCACGAGCATTTCAGTCACAAAGCAGCTCTCAGGTGTGTGAGCAGTTTGAGACCAGGCGATGGGGTTCAACCTGTGGCTGGAGCATCATAAAAACTAGACAGAACCGTGGTTACAGTTGGAGGACTTTTCCTCTGGGGCTTTTGTCAGCAACTGCCAAAAAAGAGGGCACGCATGTGTGAGCGGTGCAGGGTGAGACCGGGGGCGGGGGGGGGGGGGGGGGGGGGGGGGCTTTACCTAGTGAGAACAAAATGTTTCCTGACTGTTTTCTATTTGAATGTAATGATTTACGCGCAAACGCTTAGCATTTCAGCACACCACGGGGCAAAGTCTCGGCCTATTTGATGGTTTACCAGCTGCCAACAACGCTTGTGTCATGTGAACTGAATTTGACCCGACATAGTGCTGCTGTTTCTATAGTTACACCCTCCAGCTTCACATCATTAGACCTGTCAGCGTGCAGCCCGTCACACTGTTCTGTAAGGCAGCAGGAGTCTGTGGTGCCCAGCCACAAGAGAGCAGAGCAGCCAGCCGGGTGCTGGTTACAGGGAATGCCTTTGTTAGATCCGACTTGTTCCCAGGTGATGAGTTTAAGGACTCGTTCCCAGGTGCTTGATTCAACAAAACCGCTCTGTTTCTGAGGCACACACACACATGCTGTATACACACAGATGACAGTGTATGTTTGGATACGGGGTGTGTGATTTAGTGCTTTTCAAGCTGCGGACGGGCCAACCCCATTAAAAGTGGGATGGGGGGCTCGATTGTGGCCTGTGCTGAGCGCTCACAAGATAATTTACAGCCCCTTCATCCTGGCGGAATGTGTTTGTAGCCAGGCGTAATGGAGGCCATCCATTCTCCCTGTCAGCATCGGGAAACACTTTTTTAGCCGTCTCTGGGAGGAAATGTTTGATGGAGAGGAGGCCAAGCGGTTTCTGTGCACGTTAGCCTGCAAGCAGCATTGCTCGTGGGCTTGAAGTGTTTGTGGGAAAATCGGCTGTTTGTCTTGTGTACATCACACCTTATAAATGTGTCCAATTATGGCTGCATGACTGCATAAGTGTCTCCGTTTAGGGTTTGTAGCTCTGTAGTAGGTGCTGTCGAGCTGTTTGTTAGAGGAACATTTACAGCCTGTTTATAGCTTTTTCCTTTGCTATTTCTGTAGAAGCTACACCATCTTGTCAACATCTTTCTGGGTGTGTGCAGCACTTTACAAGGTGTCACCATGTTCCAGAGGAATTTCGAGGAATGCTCAAGCAGCCTAAAGGAACGGGCTTTCCATAGAAACAAAGGTTTGTTGTGTGAACACAAATGTGGAGAAGATCAAACAGCTGTGTGCTGACAAGCACTTGGAACAAATGTGACAAAAAACAGCTGCACGAGGAGCAAGACACAGGAAGGACATTTCCAGTAAACACCTTGAGAAGGATTGGCGACGAGAGCGAGCAGTCCACCAGGGCAAACGCTAACACTAAATCACTCATCCTTAGTTTAGCCTTGAGACATTTGCCGTCAGCTGTGGGAGGTTTAGTACTGATGGAAGTTAGCGTATATGTCTGACAACATTCACAGACCTCCGCAGCCTCTTGAGGATCAGCAGGAAGCGTCAGAACGGCTGAGCAGCGTTGTCTTTGCTCCATAAGCTGTGTGTGAATGCATCTGTTTATACGTATGTTTGTGTGTTAACCCAGGTGCTCCTCCTCTCCTTGTTGACTTGTGGTGGCTGGCTCTTGTTAGCGGCATGGAGAGCGGGGAAGTGACTGTGCCTGACAATCTAATTTACATCGTCTGTGGAGAGCGATGAGAGCACGGCAGCCTCACTTAGGCCACATTAGGGGATTTGCCTGTGCTGCCGTCTCTGCCTTCAATCCATCAGACGACTGCTTTACTGAAACGTGCCCTTGAGATGGGTAGCAGGAGTGTGTGTGTGTGTGTGTGTGTATCAGGGTGCACAAGCGTGTGCTGTGTTTGGATGAGGAGTCAGGCTGCTTACCCCAGCATGAGCATGTCGATTCAGATGACTGACTGTGGTCTGCATCGTCAGACAAATGGACTCCGCTCTACAATGGACCAAATTACAGCAATAACTAACAGAGGGAGAACAATGATTACTTGCCTATTGTCATAACGCTGTGCCTGCACAGCAGAAAAGTGCTTGCCTTCCTGCTAGGCCAGGGCTTTCTTTTCAGAGTGTTTGCTGCAAGAATGCAAAAAAAAAAAATCTTCACTCTGGCTGTCAGATGTTCCTCTATAGACTCGTCTCCCTTTGTAATGACCCCAATTCACATCCAAGTCATTCTTTTCTCATGCATTTCACCAGATAGTTGTCTTGATATGTGAGTTTGATGCAAATTGACGTGGACACCCACACGGCGTACAAGCATGACACGAGGCTTAGTGAACAGGATTATGCATGGGAGAGCTCTGGCTGTGGAGCGCTGTAATGAATGACACAGAGGAGCTCATTTTTTACACAGGATACAAAATGTTCTGGTCGGAAAGATATGTTGGAGCTGCGAGGCGGCAGCACATGCGGCTCCAAGTGCTGCTCATTAATCATAAAGCTGGGAGTGGTGGCGCGGGAACTCATATCCATGTGTAGTGTACTTATGAGGGCTTTATAAATGTGCTGTGCAGCTGCTCGACTCAGAGTAAACAGCCCAGGAGTGTGCTCCTCAGTGTGTCCTTACAAGGGCATTGAGCCTGAAGCACCTGTTGGGACACGCTGCTGGTCATCTGGTTGGTCAGTACCCACAAAACTATTTATGATGAATTTGTTTTAAATCTGCCAACCTCCAAATGGCTGCTGTGGGAACGTTTAATGCTTTTATGATTTCAAATCCGAGCCCTTACAAAATGGTTCAACTGGCGCTGAAACACCTCAACTTCCTCACCCCTCCCTAAAGCTTGGTTTATGCTTGACGCATTCACTTTCTGCGCGGTGATGCGGCTCGCGGATGGAACGCGCTTCACAACTCGCAGCGTTTATGGTTCGTGCGGCTTGTCTCTGCGGTGAGCCAATATTCTCCTAAACTGAACGGGGCAGCATGGAGCTCTACGGCATGCACCCAACACTACACCATAGTAGAAGTAGAAATTACTGTTTACAACATGGCATTCCAGCATTTTTAACAGCGTTCTCGTCTTTTCCGACAGTGTGAGCTATTTCTCTCCAAGAATTATTAACAACATGTTGATCACGGCGATCTCTGAGAGCTGAATCATACAAATGTCTGTATTTACGAACCTCTGCCATACTAGTTCTTGCCGGTCCGCCATGTTTTTCCGCGTCCGTCCGTCCGTGTGGTTAGAAATTTTCCGAGGTGCGCGTTGCGGAAATTCTGGGCCGTGCGGAGGCGCGGTGGAGGGGCGTGGTTGTTAAAATGACGCAAAATGACGCAACTTTTCTGCGCGGAGCCGTGCGGACCTCGCGGACGCGTCAAGCATAAACCAACCTTAATCCTGCCAGTCCCAGCTCACCCTACCTCAGGGCACAAAGTCATTCAGCTTTTAATTAATTGATGCAGTTTTCTTGCTGTAAAAGACAACAGATGAGAATGGCCATGGTGCAGAATCAGTGTGCACAGCTAATGGCTGTGCGGGGCTTTTGAGGGTGGTTGATAAATTAGACAGAAATTAACTTTACAACCCACCCTACTTACTGAGAGGGGTGTGCAGAGAGAGGGAGCATGCTGGAGTCAGAAGAAGAGAGACATGACAAGTCCCATCCCAGTGATGGAGTGGCTGTGCTCCTCTTGGTTGCACACCACTGTTTGTTCTCATTCTCATTCCTTCCCTGTTCAGACACAGACCGGGACAGAGGCAAGCCACTCTTCAGATGCATGTTACTGAATTCTGCACAAGCAGATAACATAAAATAACCTCTGCAAAGAGCAAAATGAAGCTCAGAACAGATGGTTGGAGAAGCCTAACCAAGAGTACTGAGTGATCACAGCACTCCATGTTGGATCAGAAAGATCAGCTGCGGAGCTCCATCATCCATAGTTTTTGGTGTGACCACCATTGCCTTCAAAACAGCATCAGATCTTCTAGGTACTTGAACACAACTGTGGCATGAACTGGGCTTGTAGGTTGTTCCAAACATCTTGGAGAACCAACCACAGATGTTCTGTGGATGTAGGTGCCCTCACATCCTTTTGTCTCTTATAGTGGGCACAAAAAGTAGTCAGATCCCCATTAAGTTTTCACTCTGTTATATTGTAGCTATTTGTTTAAATCTGTTAAATTCATTGTTTTCCTCATTAATGTACACACAGCACCCAATATCAACAGAAAAACTGAATTTTTGAAATTTCTCTGTAACAGCCTGGACTGGAGGACCCGTGAAAACACCAGACACAATAAGACACTTTAATCGGGGCGCGGGCGGGGACCCAGGACCGCTCCTCAGGACCAAAACCAGCCCAATCCACCAGGTACTGAAGCCCACGGCCCCGGCGCCAGAAACGGAGGATCCGCCGCACAGCCCAGACCGGACCACCAGGAAGGAGCCGGGCGGGCGGAGGGGGTCCAGAGGAGGGCACGAGAGATGAGGACACCACAGGTTTCACCTTGGACACATGGAAAGAGGGATGGACCCTAAAGGCCCGGGGAAGGCAGAGGCGAACAGCAGCAGGGTTGATGACCTTGGAAATGGGGAAGGGACCAATGAAATGAGGAACTAACTTCCTGCAGTCCACCCTGAGTGGGACATCAGCCGTCGACAGCCAGACCTTCTGACCTGCCCCATACGTGGGAGCCGGATTGTGCCGCCTTTTGGCAGAGCGGGCATATACTGCAGAGGCTTGGAGGAGACGGCGCCTAGCGGACCACCAGGCACAGCGACATCTGAAGGCGGCGGCATAGGCAGAGGGGGCATGGGCCAGGGACTCTTGAATGGAAAACACAGGGGGTTGATAACCAAAAACGGTGAAAAGGGGAGACACACCAGTCACAGTCGTGTTTGTAGATACTCCAGGTTTTTATGGTCAGTCCAGACCAGAAAAGGTGTGATAGCCCTTTCAAGCCAATGCCTCCACTCCTCCAGGGCGAGCTTAACCGCCAACAGTTCCTGGTTGCCCACGTCGTAGTTTCGTTCAGCTGGTGATAGGGTTTTAGAAAAGAAAGCACATGGGTGAACCTTGTCGTCAGAGCTGCGCTGACTTAAAATGGCACCTACACCAACAGCTGAGGAATCCACCTCTACAATGAACTGGCATGAAGGATCCAGGGAGTGGAGGACTGGAGCGGTTGTGAACAGTTCTTTGAGCTTGAGAAATGCCTGGTTAGCATGATCATTCCACACATAACTGACCTTGTTAGAGGTGAGGGCATGAAGAGATGCAGCAATCCTGCTGTAACCCTTGATGAATCGCCGGTAGAAATGAGCAAACCCCAGGAAAGGTTGGAGCTGTTTTCTGTCTGTCGGAGTGGGGCAGTCAACCACTGCGGTCACCTTGATGGGGTCCATGGAGAACTGACTGGGGGAGAGTATAAATCCCAGGAAGGACATGGAGGCCTTGTGAAACTCACATTTCTCTGCTTTTATAAAGAGGTTGTTTTGCAGCAACCTGAGGATGACTGCTCTGACGTGTTTTCTGTGGGTGTCCAGATCGGGAGAGAACACAAGGACATCATCTAGGTAAAAAAACACAAATTTCCCCACCATGTCACGTAAAACGTCATTGATGAGGGCCTGGAAAACAGCAGGGTCATTGGTGAGGCCAAAGCGCATGACCAGGTATTCATAATGTCCGTTTGGGGTGTTAAAAGCGGTCTTCCACTCATCCCCTTCTCGAATGCGCACCAGATGGTTAGCGTTGCGCAAATCAAGCTTGGTGGGAACCTTGAAGGGAGTCGAAAGCAGAGTTGATAAGAGGGAGAGGATAGCAGTTCTTTACCGTAATGTTAGTCCTCTGTAGTCGAAACAGGGTCATAAAGAACCATCCCTCTTTCCAACGAAGAAAAATCCAGCACCAGCCGGAGGGACAGATGATTCCTGACTGTAGGGACTGGCAGATGTATCTCCTTATGGCTTCTTGCTCTGTAAGAGATAGGGAAAACAGACACCCTCAAGGGGGTGAAGTACCAGGCAATAAATCAATGGTACAATCATAGAGGCGATGAGGTGGTAACCTGGTAGCACGGTGATTGTTAAAAGCTTCCTTGAGGTTATGGTACTCTATAGGGGCTTTTGAGAGGTCCGGGTAGGTTTCTGATGAGTCAGGTGGACGTAGGAGACTAGGAGAGGCATTAGACAAACATTGGGACATACACAGGTCAGACCATCCCAAAATCTCCCCATTAAGCCAATCCAGTTGTGGATTGTGAGTGCAGAACCATGTGATCCCCAAAATGACAGAGATGTTAGGAGAGGGGATGGCCAGGAAACGTAGGGTTTCAACATGGTTCCCCCTGAGCCTCATGGTTCATCACCTGCATTTTCAGCAATGGCTGAAGGTGGAATATAAACGGTTGCCAAGACAACACTGGTGAACTCTCTTGGCAAATAATATGGGCGACAACTTACTGCCAAGAGTTCAACATCTGGGCTGCAGAGAGAAACATTTCACTGAAACATGACCTGGAAGGCACCATCTGCTGTTGACAAGCACTGCCACTCCACCTCCTTTTCTTTTCCCACTCCTCTTCAGATCTGTCTGCTCGTACAGTCAGGAATCCTGGCAGAGAGACACTGGAATCGCGGATATGGTCCTGCAGCCACATTTCAGTGAAACACATAACACTGCACTGCCGAAACTCTGGCTGAGTATTTGAAAGGGCTTGGAGTTCCTCCATCTTGTTGGCCAGTGATCTCACATTGCCCATTATGATCGATGGAAGAGATAGTTTGAATTTCCTCTCTCTCTGTCTCCGTTTTGCTCCCGCTCTGCACCCATGCTTCTTGTGTTTTAGCTCATTTGGGATTTGTGGCTTCAGTTGAGGTATTATTTCAGCCTTTCCAATGTTAATCAGCTGCTCCCGATTGTAAACCAGCTTGTTGCCATGGTTACACATCATAACAAATGCTCAAAAAGTGAAAAAGGTGAAAAAATTGCTGTAAAAATCCTCTAAGCTTCACAGCACCAGAAACAGAAAAGTAAAATGTCCAAAAAAATACAGTTTTTCTTGAGAAACTAGAAGAAAAAATGTCCAAGAAAAGGCAAAACTTACATATAGTCAACAGAGCTTCTCCAACATGCAGCCACCCAGAGCAGCACAGTTGAATTAATCTAATGAAAGTCTAATGTTTATCAGTACATTACAGAAAAAAGTGCTAATTTTTTGAGAAGGACCTGTATATATTTAACTCAGGAGTTTTCCCTTTCTTCTGACCATCTTGAGATGGTCCTACACCTTCATTGGAGCAGCTGTGTTTGATTCTACTAACTGGGCTTGATTAGGAAAGCTACACACCTGTCTATATAAGACCGTACAGCTCACAATGCTTGTCAGGGGGAAGCATATGCGCTATTTGGTAGCCAGATGTGGCCATGTGCTGAATGTCTTGCGTTGTCTGGCTGGTAGTGATTGGGGGGCATCCAGGGACACCTTGCTGCAGGTGTATCAGGGCATGATTAGATTGTCCTTGGACTATGGGTGTCTTATGTATGGATCGGCGGTGCCTACTACCCTGAAGCTGCTCAATGTGCTGCAGACAGCTGCCTTGCAGGTGAGTAGAAGGGCATTTCGGTCTACCCCTGTGGCTGCCCTCCTCGTTGAGATGGGTGAAATGCCGTTGGAGTTCCACCGCACTAAACTGGGGCTACACTATCTGATGAGGGTCAAGGGTATGGGAGCAGATAGCCCCTGTCATAAGTTGTCGGTCGGTCACTGGGAAATTGAAAAAGGGGGGCGGGTGGCTAGGGGCGGCTTTCCTGATCGGCTGAGGAATCGGGCACTGGGGCAGGACTTCCTCGAATGGTCTGTTCGGTCCTGTGACATCCAGAAATGGTCAGTTTTCACCAACATATTGACCGACACAATGTCCGGTCACCTACAGACCTAATTCCACTATTTGAGTGGAGTTTCCATCCTGCCTTCTAAAGCCCAGAAGATTCTGAAGCCCTTGTTGACATTTCATGGGACCAAGATGTCAGCCTATGTTCCCAAACAAAGCCTTCTTTTGGTAAGACCGCATGATTGCTCACTCTCATGAAAGAGGAACTTTTACAACTCATAAGTTAAATAATCATTAAATAATAATATGATTGAATGAACAAATGTTATATGTATAATAATATTGATGTTTGAATAATCTGTGCGTAATTCAATGAAGTTGAAATGAATTTTAATATTACAATGAAACATTTTGATGCTTTGATCAGTAATGCTTGCTTTAACAAGGATGAAATTAATATATAATCCATATATTTAATCAGCACATGGACTGGACAAGACACACTCTCCATATCTCAATGACGCAAGTTATAATTAACGTCACTGCACATAGATATTTTCTTATCCACAAATTCAGCATCTTCACATCTGAGGGAGGTGTGTATCTGAGTTTGGTGGCAAAACCCCTTTACAGGGCAAGTTCTGATTTATCAATAAACCAAGATATGGCCACTATTAAAAACAGCATCAGTCCCTGAGTGAATCAGTTGAGCCTAACTCTGACTGGCCATCGGAGGGAAACTCTGCTCCAATCACATCTTTGACAAGCAGTCAAAAACCTGATGCATGCTACAGCTGACCGCAAACAGTTCCTTCAGGATAAAGCTGAACCAACTTCAACTCCTTAAGAGTTATTCCTAAAGCCGGGCGTACACTGTGCGACTTTTTCACTCGCAGCGTTCAGCTTCAGCTCAAACTGTACGACTTCCTCGCAGAGCAGATCTCACGAGTCGTGTGCTCACACTGCACGACCCAGTTCTCGCATGCGACCTGACTGCTCACACTGTACGTCTGGTAGCAACACGTCGGCCCTAAAAATGTGCTAAAAATAGCAGTTTTTACTCAACACGTCAGACTTTTTTGTCTTGCCTGTTGTCCTTCGGGAGTGCTGCAGGAGGACACACAGGGATTTATGGGGGTTGGATGAGGAAACGAAATAAAGAAAGTAAATCTGTGTTTTGTGATCAGTTTAATTTGACATGAACACGACAAACACGCTTTCTTGACAATCTTTGTGAGTAAAAAAAACGTGTAGAAACAAAAACGAACAGCGTGTGTTATTAGGGAAATAGCGAGCGACCGGCCAGCGTTGATGCAGGATCGCGCGCGCATGCGCCGTGAGCGGTTCTGATACTTTTTGGATCGTAGCTGCTCGCAGCTGCTCGCAGCGCCGCTTCAACAGTGCGATACCCTCACGAGGGACGAGCGAAATATTAAACACACCAGAAGTCCCTGCGACCTCACGACTGCTGATCGGCGGCTGGTCACGTGGTGTTAATCGCCTCTCGTAACCCCCTGTACACTACACGACCGCTCGGCGCAAAACTCGCCCCGATGTCGTGGCTTCTCGCACGACTGGAAAATCGGCTCAAAAAAGTGAAAAAGTCGCACAGTGTACGCCCGGCTTAAGACGCAAACAACTGTGATGACCTGCAGACATCTCAAGACCGGTCTGGTTGTACTGCGGTTTCTCCCACGGACTTTGGTACCTTTAAGTTCCATTCGACTACCTGACAGCCCGGATCTACCATGGGGGTCTCCGACGAAGGGTACGTAGGCTCACAGATTGCGTCTGATGTGGTTTTATAAACCATCACTATAGTTTATAGCAGACCAAATTCACTCCCACTCAGAACTCAGTTTATCCAGATACGAAGGTTCCGATAACATCACATTCACGCATCATCACACCTCACCTTCCATCCACTTAGATTCAATCATCACATAAAGTTGTCCTAGTTGTCATGTTTTTAATTGTTTAGAAAATAAATTTCTTACTCTTTATAAACTTGACTCTCTTCTTGAATTAATACGAAATGTCTGACAATCCCTGAATAAACAAAGAATTCTAAATCTTCTGGTTAAACATTCAAAGACCAATCAGACTGGATTTCCATATTTATATGGAAATTCACATCATATTGGTCAAAGTATAGGGTAGTATATCAAGCTTTAAAAGCACCCAAATACATATGTATGTTTTTCTCCTACAGTCCCATTTGGTTTGGCCTGAGGTTTCGCCCTGGCTACTGTTGTTTCCTGAAGTGCACTTTTCTTTTATGACTCGACCACAGGGCGGCAGGGGGGCGGGGCTTTTATGGAGTTTTTGAGGGTGGCGTGGGGTTCGTCCATGCACCTCAATACTGATGGCTCCAAGGATCATGAGAGTGGTAGAGTGGCAGTGGGGTTGGGAGTCCCTCTTTTGGGGTTTGGTTTAGGTCGTTGCATGACAGACTGTTGTTCCGTATCTGCGGCAGAGTTTATTGCGATATTGCGGGCCTTGCAGCGGGTGGCGGAACATCGGCCGACAAGATGTGTGGTTTGCTCTGACTCTGCTGCTAATCTTGAGGCGTTGGTGGGGGGGATGATCCAGGTCTCTGCCTGACTTGCTGGTGAGGATCAGGGTGATGTTGCACGAAGTGCTTGCTTTGGGGTGTGAAGTCTTTTTTGTGTGGGTTCCTGCTCATGTGGGAGTGGAGGGTCATTACTTTGGCTAAGGGGGTGCTGTTGAGTTGTGAGGTGGATGTGGAGGTGGGGTTGGGAGCGTGTGAATGTTGCTCGGCGGTGGGTCAGGTGGTGTTTGACCTGTGGCAGGCCTTGTGAGATGTTGGGGTTACTGGAAGGACTTTTTATGATCTGCAGCATCGGGTGGGGGTTCCTGGGGTTGCCCGTGCTAGCAGGAGGAGAGACTCCGTGTTCTTGACGAGGCTGAGATTGGGCCATAGCTGTCTTCTGGGGGGGTCTCCTGATAGCAGGGAAGCACGCTGACGGTCTGTGCCAATGTGGGGTGCTGGAAATGGTAAAACATGTTTTGCTGGAATGTTCCGATCACTCATTTGGTTTTGTGGGAGTGGGGGGTTTTTAGTCTGCAAACCATATTGAGGATGGAGGACGGATGGTGTGTGGGCGTGCTGATGACTTATTTACGTCAAGTAGGTGTGTATGCGAGGTTGTGAACATTGTTGGATGTGAACTAAAGGTTGCTGTGGCAGCTATACAACAAATAGGTGTCTAGTCTGCCTAACAAAGGAAGAAGAAGAAGAAGAAGAAGAAGAAGAAGAAGAAGAAGAAGAAGAAGAAGAAGAAGAAGAAGAAGAAGAAGAAGAATGCTTGTCAGAGCAAATGAGAATCATGAGGTCAAAGGAACTGCCTGAAGAGCTCAGAGACAGAATTGTGGCAAGGTGCAGATCTGGCCAAGGTTACAAAACATCTCTGCTGCACTAAAGGTTCCTAAGAGCACCGTGTCCTCCATAATCCTTAAATGAAAGACGTTTGGGATGACCAGAACCCTTCCTAGAGCAGGCTGTCCAGCCAAACTGGGCTACCGGGGGAGAAGAGCCCTGGTGAGAGAGGTAAAGAAGAACCCAAAGATCACTGTGGCTGAGCTCCAGAGATGCAGTCAGAAGATGGGAGAAAGTTGTAGAAAGTCAGCCATCACTGCAGCCCTCCACCAGTCAGGGCTTTATGATAGAGTGGCCCATCTGAAGCCTCTCCTCAGTGTGAAACACATGAAAGCCTGCATGGAGTTTGCTATAAATTACAGCGAAAAGCAAAACTTATCGTTCTTTTGTCCAGTCCAACTGGCGGTGAAGACACGCTCGCTGTTACGGCTCAGGACTCAGGCGAGGCCTGGCTGGAAAGCAACGTAAACCATCAAATCAACGGAGAACGACGATTGGAACATCTGGGGACGCCTCGCTGTTTTCGTTCGTTCAAAGTTTTTTTTCTATCTCTCTGTTCTTCCGTTCTTCTTATAGTTCAGAACAAGCAATAAAACTGCGCTATTGCTTCAAATTATCAGACGGTTCTCTCGTCTTCGTATCAAAAACGCCATAGGAGCATCTTAAAGAGTAAGCTGTTTTGTTCAATTATTATGAATGTCTTAAATAGTTTATGCTGTGGCCAGGCTGATAAACTATCAGAGATATTCATTTATGAGTGATCTTTTGTTGTTTATTTATCTTTTTGAAGTTTTGAAGTTAAGTTTACTGTGATTTGAGTTTAAAGTGCAAGCTAATTCCTTTTGACTGTATCTGAGGAGAAAGTCAGCTCTCAGCTTATACTCCTACACATTCCACAGAGCTGATCTGGTGGTCAGCAGAACAAAGAACCCCTTTATACACACACACACACACACACACACACACACACACACACACACACACACACACACACACACACACACACACACACACACACACACACACACACACACACACACACACACACACCTTGAACACCATTTTGATTACCCCACCTCAGATTATTTCACATATATAATATTTCTCATTATTTCATTGTTGAAAATTCAGTTAATAAATGTTATTCAATTCAGCTTTGTCTCAAGCGAGTTTGTGTGTTGGCTGAAAATCTCTGCTCCTAAACGGATTTTACGAACTTCAGACAGACTAACCAGAGGTTTTGGATTCATTTTCCCCTATTAAAGGGGTGGTGCCCCGAAGTTATCCAAGGATATCTTAATTAAGAAATAAATCAGTAAATATTTTCATATTTACAGAATTTATTGAAGAATCCAAAAAGTAAGTAAAAGCTTAGAGCGCCTTGGGCTTCCTGACAGGGTAGCTGAAGGCGCTTTATAAATAAAGCTTTGATTTGATTTGGTTTGATTTGAAATTATTCATTTACGAATAACCCCAACATACATACACACACACACACACACACACACACACACACACACACACACACACACACACACACACACACACACACACAGACAGACAGACAGACAGACAGACAGACAGACAGACAGACAGACAGACAGACAGACAGACAGACAGATAGATAGATAGATGATAGATAGATGATAGATAGATAGATAGATAGATAGATAGATAGATAGATAGATAGATAGATAGATAGATAGATAGATAGATAGATAGATAGATAGATAGATAGATAGATAGATAGATATACATAGATCTATTTAATATAATAATAGGCTATGTATACTTTAAGTTACTGTAGCTTACCATCCTATTTCATAGACACATCTCTGGCGTTTATAACAAGTCAAACCTTTTGAAAATCAGTTGAAAATTGAGCAAGTTAGAGTTATTTAAATTGTACATGCACCATACACCCCAAAGTCAAGAAAGGCAGCTGTCTGAGGTAAGATGGCCGCCACGTTCCTACGTTGCATCCCATTGGCGAACAGTGGGGACGAGGCATCTAGTGTTTGTATACATATCCATGAACATGACAATGGCTTTAAGCACACAGCAAAAATAACAAAGGAGTTGCTTCAAAGCAGCTCTGTGATTGTTGTGGCCCAGCCAGAAGCCTGATTTAAACTCGGTTTAGCATCTCTGGAGAGACCTGGATGGCTGTCTACCAACGTTTACCATCCAACCTGACAGAACTGGGCACAGAGCTGTTTTTGGGGTTACTCACTTCACATTATGTACATTGATAAAAACAAACAACCATTGTTCTGAAACATCATTCACACACACACACACACACACACACACACACACACACACATGCATATGTAGATACAGTATATTATTAAAATATTTTCATGAGACCAACCCTGACCCTAATCCAGAACAAATTTTTGTTGAACGACCATTTTTGAATCTACCAACAAGGTTCTGGCATGCTTCTGAATGGATATTTTCTTTATTCAATTCTTGACAGAAATGATAGGATTTATTTAAATGGTTAGCCTCCTGCATAAACCTAGCTGTTGGGCACAGCACACAAATTTTCTATTAGATTGCAGTCAAGCCTTTTGAAAAGCCATTCCAGCAGCTCTTTGGTATCCTGATTAATTATTTCTGCAATCAAATGTAATGTGCTTTTAGGGTAATTGTCATTAAATATGAATGAAAACACAAAATCATTCTTTTCACTCATGATCGGTGTTGTTGTAAAGCCATTTTTGTGTAAAAACAAATCATTAGAACAAAATAAAATACCAAAATGACCCTGTGGGAAAGTTTAGACATAAAACATGAATTAAGTCGCTTTTCAAATGTTGTGAATAATTTTCTATTTGCTTAAAGAAAAGAAGAACCTGGATCATAAAGTGCAACAATGGTAAAAAAACAAAAGCAAATGGATAAATAAGTCACAGGTGTGGCTCTGTGACTAGCGTTTCCAGATCTGATGCTTTCCCTGGTGCGTTCCACTTGTGTTCAGCATCCAGAAAAATCAACTGGAACGATTCTCGAAGTCAGAGAATATTTTTATAAAGTTCCATAGAAAACCTCTTCATAACGACAACAGCAGCTGTGGTGGAAACAAGTTTATCTTACAAGACAAACTAGTAAGTGTGCATCTAAAATCAGTGTAGTTGTTTTTACTTCTGAAGTCAATGAAACGCCCCACAAGGCCTGTCGAGCATAGACGTTGATGCGTAAGCCCTGCATTAGCTGCTACTACCTACGAGGATCCTAAGGCTCCTGCCCTTCCGGTCGGCTCATGGTTCTTCGGATGGAAGTGACTGGAACTCTAACAGCTCTTTTAGTTCGCTTTGCCTTATGCCCTGAACTGCACCGTTTTTGTTCTTTAATTTAAATCAAAAGTTATTATGTGTTTTAATGTCTGTCGTGTACTTTGAGATTTATAAGCTTACAAACATTTGTAAATAAAATTATAGTAAATCAGACGTTGCATGACATCACTGCAGAAAGAGGCAAAATGGACCTAGACGGACCAGGAAAGGTGGAGCAGAACAGGAGAGATGGAAAAAGAACGCTCTGGCCACAGATGCATGTCCAGGCTGGCCTGTATGTGATCATGTTGGGAGAACCGATTTAAGGTGGAGTTTTTGGGCCAGTTTAATTATTGTGCAGTGCGCAATGCTGGGCACGTGGGGTGGGTTGGGGAGGGAGAAACAGCGGCTGTCAGGAACAGATCATGATGATCAGGTTCTGACGATCAGATCATCAGACTCATCCTTTAGCAGTGCATTGGACCAGTACCAGCACCGTCGCTACTTCTAAATATAACCTTTCAGCATGTCAGTACTTTTTCTAGGGTACAGTGCATACTAGTAAATTTTCCAGGTATTCATTAGTCGAAATCTCAGAGATTTTTGAAATGATATCTGTGTGTCCTCTAACATCAGTCATCCAGTCTGGTACGAGCTCCATGAAGGGCCGCATTTTGCACAAAAGGTACATCACTGCCGTGAGGCGCACTGCGCATCACCATCAGCTCAGGTGGAGCAGAGAAATTAAAACTGTTTCCCCACACTGTACGCATTCCCACAATGACTGACAGCAGCATCAGCTGACCAACCAGTGGTTAAACGCTCTGACAGGCAGGTACATCCATGGAGGAGAAATGGTTTCTAAACGGAAATGTGGATTGTGAGCAAACACAAGACATAAAAGGAGTTTGCTTCACTTGAGAATTTGTGGCCATAAACATCCAGCTGCTGCTGATAATTCTGACCTGGACTGATCTGGATTAGATTTCACATCAGCCCTGATGATCATTTATGAAATTTCTTGTTAAATGCATAAACCTTCACCTCTTGCTTATATTGTCTTTGGATCATAGCCCTTAAACACCTAGTGTTATTATTGGTGTTTATATGAATATTATGAGCAAAACTCAGAGATGTCAGAGATGTGTGCATCTGCGAAAGTCTTCTTCCATTGTTGAGGCTGTCCATTTAATCTGTGCCTACTACGTTGTAAACCTAAATGACACTAATGATGCATCATTTAGCAATGGTGAGACCCCCCCAACAACACCCGCCATACACACACACACACACACACACACACACACACACACACACACACACACACACACACACACACACACACACACACACACACACGCACACACTTTTTTATGTCTCTGCTTGTGGTGTGATTCTCTTGACCCAGACATGTAGTCTGGTACCTGTTAGTCTTAAATTCAGGTGGATGATGGTGTCTGGCCTATTTCATCCACTGTGCAGGAGGCACGTTTAACAGAATAAAATAGAATTTCAGTTTATGCAAAATAAGCACAGATTATAGCAGCAGAGCACAGATATTTATATTTGAGAGGAAAGCATCAGGGCACATGTGAAGTTTTAATTTAGTTGTTTTACACTTTTACAGTAGGCGCCCAACCTGACACACTTTTAGTGTTTAGCGTGAATTGGGCGGTGGCCTGGGATGGTTTCAAAGTTCCCGGCCTGACTTATTGTCCCAGTCCGCCCCTGCTGCTATGTTTATGTTTATTTATTTGGCAGATGCTTTTATCCAAAGCCACGTACAGTTGTTCCTATAGGGCATGTTGGGATCTGTGGGGGAAATCGGAGAACCCACGCAGAAAGGCCGCAGCCTAGTTTCGAACCTGCAACCTTCTTGCTGCAAGGCAACAGTGCTAACAACTGTGCCACCACGCAGCCCAGCATGGCCAGATTTATGGTGGTTTTCTTCACCTTTAATGCTCCTTCTGTCGTCCTGGAAGAAGGATTCAAAGCTCGCCAAACTAATGTTCCCTTCTCCATGTCTGGTTTTTAATTTGGTAAGACAAACATTTGTAGTCCCATGCATCTTTTCACACAATACCTAAAATAACTTTAGCCCCCGTTCAAAAATAAGCACATTCCTGGCATCAGAATGTGTCTTTAAACTTCACAGACATCATATGTGAAATCTATGGAACATATCAAACAGGATCAGAATAACTTTGTCCTCTCATAGACTCTCATTCGTTTTTTTATGGGTTGGGGACTCATGTTCTGGAAGTAGATGCGTGTGATTTCGGCTGCTGGTTAGCAGAATGTTTTTAGCCGTGGCTTTTGCTCCAAGGAAATCCGGAGCTCTCATAAGGAGAGAGAGCTCCATGTATAAACCATTCATGAATGTCAGAATAAGCCAGCTCACTTTAACATTCATCAGACAAAATATAAGTTCAGTTCACATTCATTAAATATGTGAACAAATTCATTAATGATCGTTCAATGAACTAATTCAGGCACTGAGCTTGTGTCGCCCCTTTAGAACCCTTTAGGTTTTATATATAATCTAATGCTAAACCAGACCACTCTTCTTGTCAAAAAGCCTCCAGTCTCATGGTCTGTCTGTCCTGACAGCACGTTTGGGCTCTCCCCACAGTAGTTACATGATACTGAGGTCAGGAGGTTGAGATGACCCCTCCAGAACCTTCACTTCATTCTACTGGAGCCAGTGGCAGGTTCACTTGGCCTTTTGTCTTAGTGGAACATCCAAGCGTGACCCATGTGCAGCTTTCAGGCGAATGGACACAAACTCTCCTCCAGTATTTTTCTTTAAGCTGCTGCGTTCACTTTGTCATCCGTTCTGACCAGGTTTCCCGTGCCTTGGTAACTCACACACACCCCAAACATCAGCAAACCACCTCTATATTTGACAGTAGGAATGGTGCGCTTTTCACCATAGGTCATGTTGACTACTCTCCAAACATAAAGTTTATGGTTGTGGCCAAAATGTTTCATTTTGTTCCAGAAACATTGGCATGGTGAAAAGCCAGATGCTTTGTGTCCTTTGCATAGTAATGGCTTTCTTCTGGCTGCTTGGCCTTGTAGCTCGTTTCTCTTCAAGTGCATCCTTACTGTGCTCCTGGATACATCAGTTTCTTTGAGGGAGTCCTGAATATCAGCAAAATGTATTTGAGAGTTTTTCTTTGCATTGCTAACAATTTTTCTGCAAGTTGCTGCAGAACGTTTTGTTGGTCTACCTGACCGTGGTTTGGATTCAACAGAATACTAATTGTCCACTTCTTTATCAGAGCTGTAACACTGCTGATTGGCATTATCAGTATTTTTATCTCTTTTTATATCCCTTCTCTGTTTTATAGAGTTCAATCATCTTTTCTCGTAGATCCTGTGGCAAGTATTTTGCCCCATAATGTAGAAACTGCAAACATCAGACTCTGGATGGAGATGCAAGGGTTTGTGAGGAGGCCAAAAACTCACACACCTTTCATAATTACACACTGATGCAAGGGAACAGATCACAGGTGAGGATGATTACCTTTCAGCAGCCCACGTGTCAAGTTGTGTGCATGCTTCTGGCCAAAATCACTGCAGCGTGTAAACATTAAGTGTTGTATTTTTTTAGTGATTTAAAATGAGTTTGCACATCTTATTCACAATAAATGGCTTCACAACATCCTTGACCATGAGTGCGAAAGGTTTTTGTGTTTTTATTTATATTCTCTTAGAAACAGCCCAAAAATCCACCAGGGTGTGTAAACTACACTCATGTCACAGCATGGTGCTACCCCAGCCACGCTTGACTGCTGGTTACCTCGAGTCTGCAAACACACTTCCTGTTTGTGGCCAAGCAGCATTGTTAGTTTTGTTCTACCCTAAGAAAACAATTCATGATGCAGAAGACCGAAGAACCCCTGTAGCGGTCAAACGGCAAAGAGGAACTCATGGTTCTGTGAAGGTGAGGCAAGGCAATGGTTACGTAACTTTGAGCTAAGTATCAACTAAAAGTGTCTTTGCAAAAAATGTTGAGTTTATGAGCAGAAAGCTATTGACTGACCACAATCTATCATTTCCCAATGATGATGATGAAAGCTGCTCACCTGTTCACCTGTTTGTAATTAGCTGATAGTTCATTCAAAATCACTTTTTGTACTCGAAGCAGCCACAAAGTTTCAACTGCTGCCTGGGTGGTTTTAAATGGGTTTTCTTTATTTGGATTTTCTCATCATGTGAGCTGTGGAAGAGCAGGTCTAAATGTATTTGTTTAATATTATTAAATATTAGAAAAGTCAAATATAACATCATTATTAATATGACTCATTTCCTCACAGTTAGTGAGTAGGTCAAAAGCAGTGCAGCGCAAACCCTCTGAGGCTGATCCTTGTTCCTTCACCTGAGTTGGGCTAGGAACCACGTACAAGCACAAACCCGTTTGCTGCAGCAAGCCCAAAACCACATGGTTCTGATAAATGATCAGTGGATATTATAATTAATGAGAACTGTGCTGTGTTCTCAATAAAACAGCCCTGACCTATTATTTTAAAGGGCAAGCTCTCCTCCCCCTTAACAGCTAAACACACACACACACACACACACACGCGCGCGCAGATGCACCCCTATGGAGTCCAGGGAGGAACAGTTGTCACAGCAGTTAATTTAGTGGGACAGAGATGTGGGTCATATCAAAGTTTCATCGACTCACTGGTGGTTAGGTAGAGGAGCTCTGGGGAGCACCTGTGGAGAAAAGGGCACACAAAGCAGGAAGGTGTGTGCACGTAAATGTCCACATAAATACGTTTGACTGCAGTGTGTGTGTGTGTGTGTGTGTGTGTGTGTGTGTCTTGTGGTTAACCCTCTACTGAATGTACTTTTCCAGCTTCTTGTTAACGGTAAAGTGTTGGTTCTGTGCAGGTGTGTTACAGCGTTGTGTTATTTAGGACTTCCTGCAGGAAATAGAGTCAACAAGAAACAAAAAGATAGAAGAAAATATTTTCAGACTGCAAGTTGTGGTTAAACTGTAGGTCACAGATGGGTCATGGTTGTTCCCAGAGGAGTTCGTCCTGACTGGTTGATGGGCTGAACTCATAGACTCCACTGTGGATAAAGAAAGCTTCAGGTTGATCTGAGTGCATGGACGTAGTTTGGGTGTGTGTGTGTGGGGGGGGGGGGGGGACCCCACACACGCACACACACACTTTTTCTAAAGGAATTTTTTGTCCCCTGCCCTGTTTACCATCCAAAAACAATATTACACTATATTAAACAAACAGCGGTTGAGCACTAGGACCAAGCAGAAAACAACCACTTGTGTTGAAGCCTGTTTCCCATTAGAACCGTCCATAAGCTCATCTATTGGCTCTGCTGATACTTGCTAACCTGTGATTGGTCATTTCCGCTGTCACTCCACGTTGTGAACAGGACAAGCTTTTTATCTAGTTAGCTGTCAGGGGGTACACCAGAACGCAAATTTAGAAGATCGGGGATCTCTTGATAAATCCTGCTTGACAAAGTGCTCAGCTCCCATCCCCTCCAGGTTTTGCTGGCTCCACAAATGATTATCAGGTGGATTCAATCTCCTATCGGCAATCAAGGGTCACATGCGTCCCTAGGCAGCCCTCATTAATTGATGCTAGATAAATGAGACTGGAAGAGCCTCGTTGTTCATCCAGATGGAACAATAATGATTCATTCATGCCTACAAGGACTACAAAGATATCAGAACTAAAATGAGACCATGAGCTGTTAATAATACACGGCGCTATTTAGTTAGAATGCTCAGAGTTTACATGTTTCCACGACAATGCCCGAAGTCTGCTTTGGCTCTTGTTTCTCCACATATTTTATTAAAGTTTTCATCATTTATGCGTCATTTTCATGTTCTTCTCCAAAGTCTGGATGTTTAGGGACTCCAGGACTTTGTTTTTGCTGAGCAGCTGTGAGTTTTAACATTTGTGGCGGTCACATGACCCTAAAGTTAACGCTGTAAATCATTTGTCACAAATATACATTTAGCAGATATATTACACACCGAGGAAAAAACATCACGTGTGTCATTTAAATCAAATATTACCATGTTTGCCACGTGTGACTAGAGTAAATGTATAGTCACATCAATAAAGTGTTTTCCTTTTACATATGTGTTGTGTTTTCTCTGGCACTCGAGGAGTACAGATGCTTCCCTCTTTCGCTCCCTTACCTTTTTTTCCCAAGGCTCTTTGTCCTGTCTGCCCACGGAGCGCTTCTCTGCATTTCTTCTGTAAACTCTATTTTTACTAACATTTGATAAACTGGTCATTCAATGCGATCCATAAGATTTTTTCAAAAATGAGAACGGAGCAGGGGGCTCCCACATGTCCACAGGGGACGCACACGGTGGGATATATTTTGGATTCATGGAAGGAGTGGAAGATCATATGCCTCTGCCAGCTGTCCATTGAGGACATTGAAGATGTGTGGTTATTTGGTCTGATGATCACTGGATTTCTCCTTATTGGGGTCAGAGGATATCTGGTTTTCTGGAAATTTGGGAAGACGGGAGCAATTGGAGGGCGATCCTAACCCGCGGAAAGCACCGTCGGTGTGGAGACTTCTCAGACTGGGACGTTACTCGAGGTGAACCGTAAGCTGGACAATGTTCTAGCTGCGATACTGGTATTAGTGCGCAAAATGGATGTCATCTCAGAGAGAGTCACCGGACGGTATGGATAAGTTTAAAAACCAAAATTGGCTTCACTGAAGGACTGGAAATGATCAGTTTAAAGACTGAAGGCAGAGAGAAAAGTTATCTCAGCCTGACCCAAACAAATTCTTGTTATCTGAATCTGACGCCCTGGTAGCCTTGAGCTGCAAGCAACTAAACCCCCCACGAAGGAATGCAGACAGATGCTGTTTAAACCCGGCGGGTTGGAGTCTCATGTTGTGAACTGTTGATGTTTGTGCTTATATGTTTGAGGTGTTTTTTGCATAGGAAAGCTGTGCCCTGTTGGGAGTAACTCTGGAATGCCTTTTTTCCCCTCCCCTAATTTATCCTCATGTAATCCCCTTTTCATCTAAATGAAATGAGCGCCGTTCATGGCTGCTCTCGTGGTCTGCCTGTATCTGTTTTGTCTACGTGTGTGTGTGTGTGAAACAACAAGACACAACGTACGACAAACTAACAATGATCCGACACATGCACATACAAGACGGGAGGTGTAAATACACAGGGGAAAATCAGGAACACATGGGCAGGTTAACAAGGGGCAGGTGAGACCAATAAAACTAATCAGGAGGCAGGGGAGAGTCACAGTCAGAGGGGGGCAGGAGCAGATTGTGACAGTACACCCCCCCCCCCCCCCACCCACCCACCCACCCCCCACCCCACCCCCGGATACCAGACGCCCACAAAACCCACATAACTCGGGAGACTCTGGAACACACTGGGGACTCTGGGACTCTGAAACTCGGGAACTCGGGACACTGAAACTCGGGAACTCGGGACACTGACACTTGGGAACTCGGGACACTGAAACTCGGGAACTCGGGACACTGAAACTAGGGAACTCGGGACACTGACACTCAGGAACTCGGGACACTGAAACTCGGGAACTTGGGACACTGAAACTCGACAGCAGCATGCACGGGACACTGGAACTCGACAGCAGCAGGCGCGGGACCCTGTAGAGTCTGTAGCAGGCGCAACCCTGTAGAGGCTGCAGCGGCAGGACACTGTAGAGGCTGCAGCGGCGGGACCCTGTAGAGGCTGCAGCGGCGGGATCCTGTAGAGGCTGCAGCGGCGGGACCCTATAGAGGCTGCAGCATGGAGGACCTGCAGGCATAGGCCCCGCAGGTGTGGACCAGGAAGTTGATGTGATAAACTGAAGGCAGCGACGCAAGGAAACCAGGAACCAGGCAGGTACTCGACAATGGTCAGAGCAGGTGCACATTACGATCAGCTGGGTCACAGGCAGAGGCTTGGGTGAAGGGAAGCAGAAAAAGAGCAGGGAGACCGGCCCTACCACGCCAGAGAATGTTGGCGTGCGTAGGGGTTGTCATTCCACCAAAACTCCAGTATGCGCAGCACCCGTGGAAAAACAGGATGGGGCAAAAAGCAGGAGAGGAGAATGAGTTCGACCACCCCGTAAACAGGTAGGATGCGCCGAAACCCCTCGAGTCGGAATCTCCTTCCGCTGAATGGAGAAAAAGCAAAAAAATTCATCCTCCAGGGAGCTCACCACAGGTCCAGGTTGGTCGGATCATTCTGTCATGATGTGGAGTGGTTGGCGGCGGGCCATGTGTGGTGGAGCTTACCAGGAGGCAGGAATGCAGGCACGGATAACATAAAAATGGATTTAATAGCAGGATACAGCAGGAAACAACAAGACACAAGGTACGACAAACTGATCCGACACTGACACACAAGACGGGAGGTATAAATACACAGGGGAAAATGAGGAACACATGGGCAGGTTAACAAGGAGCAGGTGAGACCAATAAAACTAATCAGGAGGCAGGGGAGAGTCACAGTCAGAGGGGGGCAGGAGCAGATCGTGACAATTTGTTCTATTCCTACCCACAGCATAGATCTTGACAATACAACATGTGTTCATATATTATGGCTGGTAATCTGTGGAGGAATAAATAAATGTGAAACACAAAATTACCTGCCCCTGACTGATCAGCAGTAATGAGTCACTGGCAGTGTTGGGAGTAATGCGGTACAAAAGTAATTAATTACTGTAATGCATTGCTTTTTGCTGTAATGTGGTAATGTAAGGCATTACAGGGAAAGAAAATGGTAATATTTACTCGGTACAATTGTCAGTAACGCGGTAATTACAATGCATTTTTAAACCCAGAATCAAGATGTGTTCCTTAAAAATTCAAATTGCGGGAAACCCGAAGAAAGATCCAGTATCTGCATATATTACGTCATTTATGGACTCAGCTTTGCGGGCAGAGGACGCAGCGGTACGCGGTAACGGACCGCGGTCAAGTGAGCCGTCATTTGTGAGCCGCGGTCAAGCCAGCCACATCTTATCCGCCGCGAACATTTCATTGCGCGTTTACAACAGTCAACGGCTCAAATACTCCAGCTGCGTCCTGCACGCGGCCGCTGCAACATTCACAAAATCGCTCCACTAAAACAAAAATAATTCACTTGCGATCGTTCATATCAGTGCATATTCTCTGGTATTTTGTGCTTTTCTGACGTGCCTTGCCTCAGCTGAGTTTATAATCTGTACCCCGGTGATTTCAACTCATTACTGCTAAAGCGCCGCGCATGTGAAGATCCCTCTGGCTGATCGTTAGAAAGTAGGAAGTCTAGGAAACAGTTTTTCTGGAAGACGGAGAAAACATGCAGCATGCAGGAAGGTTAGAGAGAGAAAGGGCAGGAAATTATTCTAGTAAAATCAAGAAAACAAAACAAAGTGCTTGAAAAGAAAAAAGTCAGTAGATTTATCCCCAATACACATTTTTACCAGTGAAAAGCAATAATATATAAGCATTTAATATTTATACATGTGATAGAATCAGATCACCCCAGAAGTCAGTCCCACATCCAGGGCCGTATCAAGGCATTTGGGGACCAAGGCAATATAGGCTTGGAGCCCCCACCACCTCACTCCCTGCTCAGTTAATATAAGATGGCAGCGTGCTGAGAGTACAGATTGTTGTTGTTTTTATTTAATAAACAATCATTTTAAAGCACTGTTATTATATCGGACTGTTTTAACAGCAATCCTAGCTCAGACACCACATCACTTTGCACATATATGTCGTGAGCTCACTGAGCGTCACATGACCAGATCCATATTGAAGTTGTATTGGTGAAAGTAACTTAGAGTAATGCAAAAGTAGTGTAATGCCTTACATTTTAAAATCAGTAATATTGTAATGTAATGAATTACTTTAAAATGAGGGTAACAAGTAATAAATAATGCATTACAGTTTTGAAGTAACTTGCCCAACACTGGTCACTGGGTGCTGCCTTGGTGAAGGAAACCACTCAGTGGAGTTTCTCATGGCATGGTGTTGAAGATACATGCTCTGCAGGAAGACTTCAGTGTCGATCAGTTCACTTTGGTGTATGGGATTAGATTTGTGCCAATAGGATCAAGAAAAACACTTTGGAGAGCAAACAAATTTTAAGACATTGAGAGAAAAAACATTGGTTTCAAAAGAAAAACTTACGATCTGAATCAGATTCTTAAAATGATCAAGAAAAACACTGTGACGGTCAAACAAAAATTAAGAAATTGACAGAACAAAAATATTGACTAAAGGAAAAAAAACATATTTCAAAAGTAAAACTTACTATCTGAATCAACTTCTTAAAATGAGTAACAAAGTATGTTTCCTTTTTCTGTTTGCCTCTATGTGTTTTTGTTATCAATTTCCTTAGTTTTGTTCTCGCTGCTCAGAGCTTTGCTCTCACTACCAGATTTGCACTTAAAGAGCGGGTCAATTGAGCCTCGGAGTCCTTCTCCACCCACGTATCAATTTTAAAAAATGCAACATTAGTAGGCGTTGCCTGGAGGACCGAGAGGGCGGAGCCGCGGCAGTGACGAAGACGATGGCTAACTAGACGAAGCTAGCTCCCTTCACTCTGAGCAGTTGATAGAAGTGGAGGATGGTTCTCCCCCTCCTTACACAGACACTCGAGAAGAAAGGGACCAAGTCTATTTGGAGGAGACAAGCGGACCTGAGTCTTATTGTTTTGAGCTTGTGAGTTGCCTGAAACTCCCAGAACCGACCCAACAGAATCACCTCTGAAAGGTAAGTTAGCCGTTAGCCATAGCATTGGATTAGCTGCAGGGTTTGTCTCCACGGCCCTAAAAAGCTAGTATTCAGCATGTTTTAGAGGTTTATCTGCTTCAGCACACCTGGTTTTAATCAGCAACAAATAGCTGAGCTGCTTAACAGCTAATCTAACCTGTTAAAGCAGGAAAATCCACTGAAACATGCTGGATAGCTCTCCGGTAGCCCTGGGCTCAAGTTACAGTCTGCTGCATATAAAGTTATGAAAATACCCCATGAGAAAATCATTCTGTAATGTGTTCAGCCCACTAAAACTGCCCTGATTTCTTTATTTATTTACTAATAACAGCTGCTCTCTCGGTTCTAGGTCCTCTGGTGTCTGCAGCTGGTCTCTGGTGTCTGCAGCTGGTCTCCTCTGCTGGTGTCCTCAGGATCAGGAACTTCCAGAAGAATGTGCCTTTCGATGACTCTTTCCCCCTTATTTGTTATATTAATTAAATAAATCTCAATATATATATTTCCTGTTTTTGTTCATGTCCATAAATACTTAAACATGCTTGAAATTAGAACGAGCTTTTAACAGTGAGGTGCTAGTTTAATTAATCACAATAGAGCTAGTTAAACATGCAACAAAAATGTGATATTCAATGTAATTTATAAATATCCATTAAAATATCAAAACTGGAATCTAAATGAGATATTTGGCAGCACAAAAAACTTGTCAAACACAATATTTATTATAATAATTGTAGGCAGACAGGAGACAGAGCTGATGGAGGTTCTCAGTCATCGAAGGATGGCTGAAGGCTTTCCAGGAACAGGAGATGTGGTGTTGTCTCTTCTCTCTCTATTCTGCCAGATGATCTGATAGGTTACAGGTGTGTGAGGACATCCTCATGCTGTCATAACCAGATGACAGAGTTATCAGGTGATCAGCCAGGCTAATGAGATGCAGAAAGAAAACAAATTCAGGACAGTGTACAATATGTGGTGTTGCTCACCTTATGTGCTCTTATAGAATATTAATGTGTGCATGCCTCATGGTGTAGAGTCCATATTTTGCTGAGTGTCCTGCAATAATGCAGGTTATTAGTTACTTTACTTTTGATAGCAAAAACAAAATATTTAATGTAAAAGTTATTTTCCAGGAGAATCAGCTCACACGTCACCACCAAGTGTCACAGGGGCAGAATCAGTAGCCTCCGTCATGATGTCATGATGTAATCACATACTTATTTAATTGTTAATATCTTAAAAATTCTGAAATGTTTTAATTTTTTTTTTTTTACCTTGAACAGTTCACTGAGCTTGCACTGTCACTGAGGTGGAAGCTGGAATCAACAGCAGACACCTTACATCTTGGTCTTTTCAGGGGGTCTGGATGCTCTGGGACCTTCTGGAAGATGAATTTTCATCATGGTCCCCGTGGGTCACCAGACACACTGCGGCTGTGAACTCCATTCTGGCTGGCTATGTAAAAACAAAGAAGCAGCACATTTATAAATGTTTAAAAGAGCATAAAATCACGTGTAACAATAATCTGTAAAACAAATTAAAACTAGAAGGTAATAATAAAATGTTTACATAGAATATTATTAAAAATAATTCACCTTTGCTACAGGTAAGGCTTCACGTCAGCCTGGACAAATGCATTCTTGCAGCTAAATCAGTCTGACAACCAGTGTCTTGGGTAGATTTAGCCTGAAAAAAAAATAGAAGCACATTGTTGTTGGGAGTTTATAAAGTCGATAATATACAAAAGAATCTCCTATATAGGCGCTTTATAACATTCCTAGTGTGTGATCGTTGTTATAACGTAAAAGTCAGTCACATATGATGTGGAGAGCCTGAAATGCGACCTCCTGAACAGAATTCCTCACAGAACCGGGTCACAAGCTGGATTTCACGCTGTAATGCTGTCAACTAGTGCAGCGTTAGTTAGAGACACTGTTGCAGAATTACCGACTGACTAAAGGAAGTGAACCACGTCTCTCAGACTTTGCATTTAGGTAGGGAATTGTCTTTAGAAGATGTTAAAACGTTTATTTAGCTGACTCACCTCAGACTGGAGCCCGCCGTGGTGGGGGAGCAGAGTCGGTGGGCTGCATCTAAATCGCGGAAGAGCCACGGTGGGCACAGCCTCCCTCTTCAAACGGAGGCGTGCAGAATCGCGGGTAAAATGCCCAGAGTCACCACAAGCATACTACACTACACCTACTCACCAATACTAAGACGATATGGAACACTAAACCCGAAATACTTTCCCAATTACACTAACAGCCAAACACTAACTAAACTACAATATACAACAGCCAAGCTAACACTAAATAAGTATTTATAACACTAAAAGCTATGCTAAAGACTAGGATATGCTAATGCTATATGCTAATGCTGAACTACCGCTGACCTCCTACACTCGCTTGCAAATCCAACTCCCACTCGCCACAGGGCGTGGCCGAGACGCTCGTTGCTTTTATAACTTTGGCACGGAGCTGCTACGTAGTACTCTACTGGTTTACGTAGTACTTTACTCTTTAGCCATTGGCTAAAATTTTTTCAAAATGACTCAAATTCTATGTTTTCAGCTGAAGGTGGCGCATTACTGTGGTTTTTAGACAGAATTTTTAATTTTTAAAGAAAATGCACCAAAATGCTAAAATAAAGAATGCACACATTTAAAACACTATTAGACACTCATTTATACAGTTCATCAGCAAAAAAAAGTTAATTTAGACGTTACTTGCTCTTTAAACTGTCTGGCTTTCTCCTTTGCAATCCCTGAGTTTTTGGTTGCAATTCTGACACAACCCTTTTGGGTGGGCGGGACTTCTGAGAAGTCCTCTCCCATAGGACAGTGGTTTCTCTTGAGTGACAGTTCAGTGATCTGGAAGTGATGTAGCCTCCAAGACATTTTTTTCCCACCTGTTCAACAACATGAATTTTGAGCCCCAAACAAGTTATTTCTGCTGTCTGTGGTGTCTACTGAGGATCTAAAGTGAGTATTGATAATATATTTTATCTTTTCTTAGTTCATCTGTAAGTTAAGCCACTTTTTAAGTTGGTTTTAACCAGATGCTAGCTCACTAGCTAGCTGCTAAGCAAGCCATTGTGCTAGCCTCAGGACAATGGACTATTGTTCCAGAGAGACGTATTAAAAACTCATCTTAACATATTCATTACTGGTTTCATGGAATTAATTATTGCAGTTTATGTTAATAAGTTTGCTAATTTTTCAGGAACCTGAGGAACATCAGAGACTTTGCAGCTACTGGAGCTAACCTGTGTACTGCTAACTTGCTACAGAGGAAGCAGCAGAAAGCTGAGCTAACAGGCTGTTTTGCAGGTAAATACTCTTTTAGTGGAACTGCAGGATTTTTATGGTATAACTCAGACAGAATCTACATGAGCTATTGTGGGAAGACATTTAAACTACATTTACATACAGATACATGTATTTTTTTATTCCATGTTACTTGGACGGGCTAAACAAGTTCATAGTTCTGCCTGCTCCTTTTTCAGTGAAACGAATGGATTATATGATGTAACTCTCTAGTAAATCTATAGTAACCATAGTCTGGTGACTAGTGTCTATTTTAGCTACATTTAGCTTAGCTGGAGTAATGTAGTCTAACTCTGCCTCAACTGGTGACTTTTTTTACTTCATTGTCAGCCAGACAAAATGTTGCTACAGAGAAACGCCCAAGGTACTGACCCCACAATAGAAAATCATAATGTCCACATTTATTTCCCACAATCTCAAACGTCACACTAAAATTAAACTTTTAGCTCTGATTTAATTATTTCCTTATTGATATCAGTTTTCCCTTTGTTGTAGGTAATCCTCGGGTGTCAGCAGGAGGAGGTGACTACCTGCACAACGGAGCACCCTGGTTCTGAGCCAGTTGCACCTTTGTGCAGCTCTTTGGGGAGACGATGCTCAGCAGGTTAAACAACTGTAAAATTGATTTTGTTCGTAGTTTTTGTTTAATCTCTTACATCACCAGTTTTTCTTTCTTACAGACACATGCCTCCTTGTGGTCAGGTGGTGTTGGTGTGATCTGGGAGGGCACACTCATGTCGTCATCTCCTTGTGCCGTCTCCAGGATCCTGATGGGAGTTCTCTGTGCCTATAAAGCAGGAGTATTTACTTCTGGGCCTGGAGGGCCGGTATCCAGCACGTTTTAGTTTTAACTCTGTTTCAATACACCTGATTTCAGTCAGCAGATAATTAACAGGCTTCTGCAGAGCTGCTGCACAGGTAATTCAACCACTGATTCAAGTGTGTTGGAGCAGGGAAACAACTAAAACATGCTGGATACCAGCCATCCAGGACTAGAATTGAATACCCCTGCTATAAAGCCTTCCTCCCTCCTCCGGACTTTAAACATTAGTGTTTTATTACGGTTTACCTGATTTAGTAAATAAATCTCTATTTATAAATTTCCTGTTTTGGTGCCTGTCCGTAAAATCCTGCATTAGACACCGAAAGCTGAATGGATGCCTTTCATTCACTTTGACATTCAATGTATTTTTAAAGATACACTTGAAATTAATATCAGCTGTTTAACAGAGTGGTGCAAAGTAATTGCTGATGTCATGATTTTTGCAACAACCTGACCTTCATGCAGAGAAACTCAGGAGACAAATGAGCTAAAAACAGTTTATTAAAATGTTTGACGGATGACTGAAGAGGTAACTGCTGGAGATCAGGAACCAGGAGCTTCTGCGAGGAAGAGCAGAGGTTAGTAAGAGGCAACAGGTCAGGGTTTTCTTAGACTGTGCAGGTAGCTTACAGAGTCTGAGAAACACCACAGAGATGGAGCCACAGGTTTTAGTGTTTAAAGATCAGAAGGCCCTGAGGTAAAATTGAGTGTTAGTAATGACTAAAGAATGACTTACAAAAGGAAAAGTTTAGGTACTTACGGTCTGAAATTGTAGCGCAGACGGGAGACAGCAGAATGGTGGAGAAACAACCAGAAGTCTGGGAGAATGACAGCATGAGTAGCAAGCGGGTGAGCAGAAGGTAGTGGGTAAGCCGACTGCCAGTATGGTTGTGTGATCAGGAGCTTCAAGGAAAGAATTCCCATAGATCTGCATAGAACATGAGAACGTAAGTTTGAAAAACGGCAGAGTCATGGGCTAGATATGGGTTAAAACACTGGTGAGTGACCAGCTACCAGCTTTTATTCAAGGATGGGGTTACAGGTGTGTGAGGATGTGCCTGCCCCATGAGAAGAGTTTTCAGGTAAGCCTCTCCATGGTGCTCTGCAATGGTGACTAGCAAGGCTAATGAAGAGATTAAAGGGAACACAAACCCAGGACTCCGACCCAAACTCCTAACAGCAACACAACGACTCCTCCCACAGGCGGTTGTTCCACTGAGCACGCAGCTGCCCGAAGTTCAGCATCAGGCAACCTGTAGGCGATGTAATCATACGTGGCTTCTGAGCATGCAAGTTTATTCTAGCTGTACAGCGTACAATAATAATAAAGATTTATATTGTGTTGTGTTGCTCACCTTACAGGTTCTTTTAAAATCTTATCCTGTGCCTGCTTACAGCAGGTCTTTCAGGTCTTTTGAACTAGACACAGAGAGGTTCAGGCACAGGTACTTAGTCAGACTCCTGATATGGTAGAGCACCACCACCGACTCCTGATATGATAGAGCATCCACCACCACGGACTCGAACAATAGGTCCATATGCTTGTCAACTGGAAACAATGGAAAAAGATTACCATTAGTACAGATATTTATCCATAACCATCACTGTGGGTTTATTATACAGCATATGAACTACATGAGGTGGGATTGGTCTGTAGTAGGGATGTGTATTTTTGACAGAATTTATTGTTGGAATATTCAATAAACAGTCCAAACTGATACTTAACATATATAACATGAGTTTCTGAACCATAATAGCGAGATTTAAATTTCAATGGTGGAAACAAAACCCAATGCACACTGCTGCCAACTAGCGGGCCACATTTAAAATGCACCGAAAACAAAGAAAATACACAAATGTTTGCATGTAAATTCTTCCAAAAATTAGATACACTGCTTTTGAAAATGGATGTAATATCTCAGGAAAAATATCACGATATATTGCCATATCGATATTTTAGAGACAGAGTTCGAGAATATCGATACAATATTACTGGGAAAATACATCGTGATATATTGTCATATTGATATTTTCTTACATCCCTTGTCTGCAGTGTACTTTGTGTACACTATGGTGTGTCATAGCTCACCAGCTGCAGTTGATGCATGTGGCTGTGTAGCACTTCCATTGTAATGCAATGCAGCAGTTTTCAATCTGAAAAGAAAGAATAAATAAATAAATAATAGCTTTTAGACAAAAATATAGATTTTATGTAAAAATTAATTAAAAGCATGTATTTAACTCATTATTGATTATCTGTCCTGGATAACATTCTTTTCATGGAGAATACAGAGCACGTGACAGAAAGCACATTGAATCTGATTTGTCTTGTTCTGACAAACAAATGTCAGATCTGTATACTGGAAAGAAATGTATTATCAAACATACTCACTTAGATAATTATTCAGTCAGAGTTACATCATAAAATCCATTCGTTTCACTGAAAAAGGAGCAGGCAGAACTATGAACTTGTTTAGCCCGTCCAAGTAACATGGAATAAAAAAATACATGTATCTGTAAGTAAATGTAGTTTAAATGTCTTCCCACAATAGCTCATGTAGATTCTGTCTGAGTTATACCATAAAAATCCTGCAGTTCCACTAAAAGAGTATTTACCTGCAAAACAGCCTGTTAGCTCAGCTTTCTGCTGCTTCCTCTGTAGCAAGTTAGCAGTACACAGGTTAGCTCCAGTAGCTGCAAAGTCTCTGATGTTCCACAGGTTCCTGAAAAATTAGCAAACTTATTAACATAAACTGCAATAATTAATTCCATGAACCCAGTAATGAATATGTTAAGATGAGTTTTTAATACGTCTCTCTGGAACAATAGTCCATTGTCCTGAGGCTAGCACAATGGCTTGCTTAGCAGCTAGCTAGTGAGCTAGCATCTGGTTAAAACCAACTTAAAAAGTGGCTTAACTTACAGATGAACTAAGAAAAGATAAAATATATTATCAATACTCACTTTAGATCCTCAGTAGACACCACAGACAGCAGAAATAACCTGTTTGGGGCTCAAAATTCATGTTGTTGACCAGGTGGGAAAAAAATGTCTTGGATGCTACATCACTTCCAGGTCACTGAACTGTCACTCAAGAGAAACCACTGTCCTATGGGAGAGGACTTCTCAGAAGTCCCGCCCACCCGAAAGGGTTGTGTCAGAATTGCAACCAAAAACTCAGGGATTGCAAAGGAGAAAGCCAGACAGTGTAAGTGCAAATCTGGAAGTGAGAGCAAAGCTCTGAGCAGCGAGAACAAAACTAAGGAAATTGATAACAAAAACACATAGAGGCAAACAGAAAAAGGAAACATACTTTGTTACTCATTTTAAGAAGTTTATTCAGATAGTAAGTTTTACTTTTGAAACATGCTTTTTTCCTTTAGTCAATATTTTTGTTCTGTCAATTTCTTAATTTTTGTTTGACCGTCACAGTGATTTTCTTGATCATTTTAAGAATCTGATTCAGATCGTAAGTTTTTCTTTTGAAACCAAGGTTTTTTCTCTCAGTGTCTTAAAATTTGTTTGCTCTCCAAAGTGTTTTTCTTGATCCTATTGGCACAAATCTAATCCCATATTGGTGTAGCAGGATCCCCTCTGCAGGAAAAAATGGATAAAGTTTCAAAAGTTTGATCAGTGCTTGAGCAAAATGCACAGAAATGAACATGCTCTCAAAAACAGATCTAAAGATAAATTATTTCTGAAGTTTTAACAATACGGTTCTTCAACCTACTTATGTAAAAGTGATACATAGACAACACAGCCCTAATCACAATCATAATTTGTTGGAAAACACGGTATTCAAGTCTCCTATTGATTTATCATAGAACTTGAAGTTAATGACTGAATCAGGGTATATGCAGGAATCTTGAAGTTTATTTTAATACCTTTTCAAGACTCAGTCTTTTCTAGCAAATTAAGTGACAGGTATTAAAAAATACTACGAATTTCTTAAAAGGCAGACATTTTTGCTTTCTAAACTAAACTTTTCCTCATAAATTTAAAATTATTTGTTCAACATTTTCTGACCTTACAAGGTCAGAAAATCTTAATTTAGGTAGCGAAAATGTCTGCCTTTAATTACAAAGAAATTCTTAGTTACAAAGTACATAAAATACATAAAATTATTCTCGGAATTGAGAGTTTTAATTTGCAATTTTGTCACATTCTGCAGGCTCTTGCCGTGTGAAACGGCCTTTATTAGAGGTGCAGGTCCTCTCTCTCATCCCCCTCATGGCCGGGCCCCTCCCAAGCCGGGGCCAGGGGCCCACTGCCCCCCCACCCCCACTCGTAGTTCCACCCCTGGAGTGTGTATCCTTTTCCTTCCACTGTTAAGCCTGATTCATGCTTCTCCATCAGCTCCAAAAGGGAGAGGCACGCACGGATTGACGGAAGTGTTTTGCCCTCATACCTCTCCGTTTCCTGGGGAGTGTTGCAAAGCAATTCCCCACCAGGACAACAGAGGGCGTAGCGCTGTTTTGTGGTATCCGGTCCAAGATAGTGTGTTTATATTGTGTTTTTTTTTGTATATGAGACTTTTTAACACAGACAAATTTGTCTCCCATCCTCCTCCACCTCTTCATGCGCTCGCCACCTCTAAACCCACGTTACCTGTCATTTCCGTCCACAAATAAAACGCTTGCTGCGCATCTTTTCACTCCTCCAGTCACGGGGAATTAAACATTCATGTTTTTAGAGTTTTTTCGTGAGGTATTCTTCAAGCTGCTCCGTGTCTACCGCTAGTTATCCTCGGCTCTCTTTATGTTTTTAAGGGCGGAATGGCGACGGTGTAGACGACAGTGGCGTCCTGACCAATCACAAGCTTGCGTTGTACGTGTCAACAAACGGATGTTTATAAAAGAAAGCTCGACTCTGTCTGTCCTTGCGGAGCTCTCCAGCAGGCCCGCAAGGGCGGATAATGGCGTTGCGTGTCTCTGCACTGACGCAGAAGCATGAATCAGGCTTTAGTCCTTCAGGTAAAGTCATAACCAGATGACAGGAGTTATCAGGTAATCAGCCAGACCAATGATGAGATGCAGAAAGAAAACAAATCCAGGACAGTGTACAATAATAATCTGTGTTGTTGCTCGCCTCATGTGCTCTTATTAGGGCTGCACGATCGTGGATAAATTGAGAATCACGATTTTTTCCCCTAGAATTGAGATCACAATTCTCTCACGATTTTTTTTTTCCAATATAAATTTTTATTGCACTTTTAACCTGCACATAAACTTTTGTAACAGCTGAAACTGAAAATAAAAATAAAATTCGCTCTTTTTTTTCTTAAATACTCCATCTTTGTATAGTTTTAACAACAAATAAGAACAATATTCCTTCTATGTGAAATGGTGATGAGAGAGGTAGGTAATAGGAATGTTTCTTACAATGTAAACCACAATTATTAACATTACATCTAACATGACCACATGATGGTTGACCATGGCAGGATCACAACAGAGAACAGTACATTTTTTATGCAGCCAGCTGCTTAAAGGTTTTTTGCCAAGAACACCAATCTGTCAACATTTTGAGGCTTCAGTGAGGAGTGGAGACATGCTTCAATGTCCCCCCCCCCCCCCCCCCCCCCCCCCGTGCTCAACACCCTTTCAGAAGGGGAACTTGTGGCAGGAATGCAAAGGTATTTCTTGGCCAGCACAGACAGTCTTGGAAATTCTCCCTTGTGCTCCTTCCACCAGACTTACCCCCAAATTCCACTACCTCCGCTCTGCTTGGCTCCGCTCCGCCCCCGACTTCCGCAGCCGCTCGCTTCCGAACTCAGTTTTTACTAGTACCCGCTCTACAACGGCTCCGCTCCGGTGTGGAGACCTGAGGTGCACAAACAGGCATGCGCGGGATTTTCGAGATCTTGCGATACAGTCCGAGCAATAAATGCGGAAGTTAGATCAAACACCCGTTGTGTGGGAGAAGCATCGAAATAAACTGTTTAATCTACCCATCATTTGTGTTGAGAGATCAGCGGTGTTTGGATCAACAAAGTGTGACTACTTTGATAGTGGAAACTGTATTAATGGCTTACTTTTGTGCATTTAAACTTCAGCCGCCATTGATAGTTGTTAAAAGTTGTTAAACCTGTGCTTATGAAACAAAAACGCCTTTTGTTTATCGATTTATTGTGAAAAACGGAAGTTGTGCTTGCTCCTTTTCCTGTTGGTCGGTTGTGATTTCTTTCCATTTACTGCGGAGGTGCTCCGGTGTCCGGCAAAAATAGGATCGATTCTATTTTTGCCGGACGCCTGAACAGAGGGCGGCGCACTGCGGCGCACTGCCGGAGCACGGCCGCAGTAGTGGAATTGCTCTGATTGACTACAACGGGACCGATTTTGCTCCGGCGTTCGTGTCGGAGCGGAGCGGAGGTAGTGGAATTTGGGGGTAAGGGGTCCGCCTCGCTGTCAGTGCTTAGGAGCAGATATGATTGTAGCTCTGAGGCAACATCTTCCGCCTGGGACGGCTCCTCATTGCTTTTTGCTGCTTTCAGGAAGCTGCCTAAGGTCTTTCGCCTCTTCTTCATGGGGGCGGCCGGGGCTGCAGTTAAGGTGGGACTTTGCTTTAAAGGAGAGAAGATAATTAACAATGCTCATTGTCTACAACACTATTAGAGGCTAATTTATACTAGTTATCAGCTAAAAGAAGTTGATTTTCATGTGACTTGCTCTTTAAGGCGGACCCAGGTGGTCTGATAATAAGGCGTGAAACATAACATAAAGATGTTTAAAAATAATCAATATTTTTTGCAACCATATTTAAAACATATTTTGCTGTTGCTTTTTTTATCAGAAGTTTGACAATGATATACTGCAGGCCTAAATTTTTAGCCTATAGGCCTACTGACGTACAGATTTTTTAAATTAAAAATAGCCTACTATCAATTGTATTGTCTTTAACTGATGACAATTGCTTTTTTTATGGTATTTACTGGTTGTATTATTACGGCGGACGGTCCACCGTGGACCCTATTTTTAACATCTTGCTTCTGTAAAAATGAATGTTTTTGTTTGCTTAAAAATCTGCAGATTTCCACTGTGAATTCTGTGCACAACCCCAAAAGATGTAATTTTACTTGAATGATCCCGTACAATTTAAGGTTTTCAGACATTTTCAACATTACAAATTTTAATTGTAAAATGTATGTATATTTATTTAGTTTCACAGAAAATAATTATAATTTCAACATTTTATTACAGTAAAAAACACAGTTTTATCCAGTCTCACACGGTTATTGAATCTATGTAATACGGTAAAATGAAGTTTTTAGTTGCACGCTCCATTACCGTTGGAATTTGATGGTGTTTTACTGTATATTTTACTGCCTTTTTTTACAGTGTAGCTTTAGACATTTTTTTGTATACCTACTGTACTACTACCTACTGTAATCCGCCATTTTCATGGCGGTTAAAACGAAGAGTCGGAGTACCCGGCCCGGAGGGTTACCGGGGTCCCACCCTGGAGCCAAGCCTGGGGTTGGGGCCCGTGAGCGAGCGCCTGGTGGCCGGGCTTTTGCCCATGGGGCCCGGCCGGGCCCAGCCCGAACCGGATACATGGGCTCGTCCAACTGTGGACCCACCACCCGCAGCAGGAACATGAAGGGTCCGGTGCAATGCGAATCGGGTGGCAGACCAAGGCGGGAGCCTTGGCGGTCCAATCCCCGGACAAGAAAACTAGTTTTTGGGACATGGAACGTCACCTCGCTGGCGGGGAAGGAGCCGGAGCTTGTGGCAGAGGTTGAGCGGTACCGGCTAGATATAGTCAGACTCACCTCGACACATTGCATTGGCTCTGGAACCCGAGACCTGGAGAGGGGTTGGACACTCTACTTTGCTGGAGTTGCTCCGGGTGAGAGGCGGAGGGCTGGGGTTGGCTTTTTGTTAGCCCCGAGACTCTCTGCCTGTGTGTTGGGGTTTACCCCGGGGGACAAGAGGGTAGCTTCCTTGCGCCTTCGGGTCGGGGAACGGGTCCTGACTGTTGTTTGTGCTTATGGGCCAAATATCAGTTCAGAGTACCCACCCTTTTTGGAGTCCCTGGGACGAGTGCTAGATAGTGCTCCATCAGGGGACTCCATTGTCCTGCTGGGGGACTTCAATGCTCACGTGGGCAATGACAGCTTGACCTGGAGGGGTGTGATTGGGAGGAACGGCCCACCTAATCTGAACTCGAGCGGTGTTTTGTTATTGGACTTCTGTGCAAGCCGCAGTTTGGCCATAACGAACACCATGTTCGAACATAAGGATGCCCACCGGTACACTTGGTACCAGGGCAGCCTAGGTCGCAGGTCGATGATAGATTTTGTAGTCGTATCATCTGACCTGCGGCCGTATGTTTTGGACACCCGAGTGAAGAGAGGGGCGGAGCTGTCAACTGATCACCACCTGGTGGTGAGTTGGATCAGATGGCAAGGGAAGATGCCGCGTAGACCTGGCAGACCCAAACGCATAGTGAGGGTCTGCTGGGAACGCCTGGCAGAAGAACCTGTCAAGATGGTCTTCAACTCCCACCTCCGGCAGAGCTTTGACCACGTCCCGAGAGCAGTGGGGGACATTGAGTCCGAGTGGGCCTTGTTCCACTCTGCGATTGTCGAGGCGGCTGTTGCTAGCTGTGGTCGTAAGGTGGCCGGTGCCAGTCGTGGTGGCAACCCCCGTACCCGCTGGTGGACACCAGAGGTTCGGGGAGCCGTCAGGCTGAAGAAGGAGGCCTACAGGGCGTGGCTGGTCTGTGGGTCTCCGGAGGCAGCAGACAGGTACCGGATAGCCAAGCGGGGTGCAGCAGTGGCAGTTGCCGAGGCAAAATCTCGGGCGTGGGAGGAGTTTGGTGAGGCCATGGAGAAAGACTATCGATCGGCTCCAAAGAGGTTCTGGCAAACTGTCCGGTGCCTCAGGAGAGGAAGGCAGCAACTCGCTCACACTGTTTACAGTGGGGATGGGGAGCTGCTGACGTCAACTGAGGCTATAGTCGGACGGTGGAAGGAATACTTTGAGGAGCTCCTCAATCCCACCAATGCGCATTCCGAGGAGGAACCAGAGCTGGGAGGCCTGGGGATGGACTGTCCGATCTCGGGGGTAGAAGTTGCTGAGGTAGTCAAACAACTACACAGCGGCGGAGCCCCGGGGGCGGATGAGGTTCGTCCTGGGTATCTCAAGGCTATGGATGTTGTAGGGCTGTCATGGTTGACACGTCTCTACAACATTGCGTGGTCATCGGGGGCAGTTCCTAGGGAGTGGCAGACCGGGGTGGTGGTCCCCATCTTTAAGAAGGGTGACCTGAGGGTGTGTTCCAACTATAGGGGGATCACACTCCTCAGCCTCCCTGGAAAGGTCTACGCCAAGGTACTGGAGAGGAGGGTCCGATCGATAGTTGAATCTCAGATAGAGGAGGAGCAATGTGGTTTTCGTCCTGGCCGTGGAACTGTGGACCAGCTCTATACCCTTGCAAGGGTGATGGAGGGGGCATGGGAGTTTGCCCAACCAATCCACATGTGCTTTGTGGATTTGGAGAAGGCTTATGACCGTGTCCCCAGGGGCACCCTGTGGGGGACGCTCCAGGAGTATGGGGTGGGTGGCTTTTTGTTAAGGGCCATTCAGTCCCTTTACCAGAGGAGCGTGAGTTTGGTCCGCATAGCCGGTAGTAAGTCGGACCTGTTCCCAGTGAGGGTTGGACTCCGCCAGGGCTGCCCTTTGTCACCGGTTCTGTTCATCACTTTTATGGACAGAATTTCTAGACGCAGCCGTGGTGTAGAGTGTGTCGAGTTTGGTGGCAGGAGAATCTCGTCTCTGCTTTTTGCGGATGATGTGGTCCTCCTAGCTTCATCCAGCTCTGACCTTCAGCTCTTGCTGGGTAGGTTCGCGGCCGAATGTGAAGCGGCTGGGATGAGGATCAGCACCTCCAAATCTGAGACCATGGTTCTCGACCGGAAAAGGGTGGCTTGCCACCTCCGGGTCGGGGGAGAGGTCCTACCTCAAGTGGAGGAGTTTAAGTATCTCGAGGTCTTGTTCACGAGTGAGGGTAGGAGGGATCGGGAGATCGACAGGCGGATTGGTTCGGCATCTGCAGTGATGCGGACGCTGAGCCGATCTGTCGTGGGGAAGAGGGAGCTGAGCCAGAAAGCCAGGCTCTCGATTTACCGGTCGATCTACGTCCCAATCCTCACCTATGGTCATGAGCTTTGGGTAATGACCGAAAGAACGAGATCGCGGATACAAGCGGCCGAAATGAGTTTCCTCCGTAGGGTGGCCGGGCTCAGCCTTAGAGATAGGGTGAGGAGCTCGGACATTCGGGAGGGACTCGGAGTAGAACCGCTGCTCCTCCGGATCGAAAGGAGCCAGTTGAGGTGGTTTGGGCATCTGGTCAGGATGCCTCCTGGACGCCTCCCCGGGGAGTCGTTTCGGGCATGTCCTGCCGGCAGAAGGCCCTCGGGTCGACCCAGGACACGTTGGAGAGGTTACATCTCCAATCTGGTCCGGGAACGCCTTGGGGTCCTGCCGGAGGAGCTGGTGGACAAGGCCGGGGAGAGGACGGCCTGGAGCTCCCTAATTGGGATGCTGCCCCCGCGACCCGGACCCGGATAAGCGGAGGAAGACGACGACGACCTACTGTAATGACTCCACCCGGTCCTCATGCAGGTGGTGCCCCCCCCCCCCCCCCCCAAGTCAAAACTAAGTCCATGTTTGAGTAGCCTCTAATTTGTGTAGAGACCCAAATGAATGATAATAACAGAGATTTTAACATCGTGTTTATTTTTCTTTCCTTCACTCAGACAAGTCTCTGGTTTCCTCTTGATGTCACCCTCTCATGTGAGGCACACTTGTAGCCAGAGCAACATTTTTAATAACGGGAAATGTACATGTCACTCCGTCTGGCGTGATTTATGAGCTGATTCCTTCAAAAAAGCAATCTAATTACTGGAGCTATTAAAATTACATGCAGCCAAACCGATGAAGTTGTCTGGCTCTTGGAGCTGGTTTCCTGTGGGGGTATTTAAGGTTCATCACCAGTTAAGGAACACAGTGATTTTATTGAGGTGTACAGAAAATTAAAAGAACTGAGCTATTACAGCATGTAGAGCTACACAAATGTGTCTGTATGGCTTTTTCATGAGGATTCGCGGCAGAGGTGTGTTCACTAATTTCTCTGAACACACTGGTGCCTTCAAGGTGGATGATTAAGCAGCCTTCACAAGAAGCCAGGAGCCTCGTTTATAACGATTGCTTACGCAACAAACAGGGCCTGAGAAATGCATACGTGACTTTGTGATTTATAAAGGAAAACTTGACAGAAAAATGTTCACAACTTTAAGTATAGTTTGGACCTGGCGTACGCACATTTTTGAGATGGTGAGATGGTAAAATGTTTATCTTAAGATACTATTTCAGACTTGTAAACCATGGCGCACACAAAACCAACAATCACCCCCCATCTCTGAACTGAGAATTATGTCTGTAGTTAAAATATGACGTTTTTCAAATGTAATTTTCATAGGTCTTCAAATTACATCTGTGACTCAAACCTGCACCACAGGGCAGAGGTGCACCTGTCAGGATTTCCTTAAACAGTTCCAGCGGGGATGATCAGACCGTCGGGCTGATATTTGTTTGATCTGAACAATGTTTTCTGCCTAAAGCCATTTTGGGGTAAAGGAAATGTTTTCATTAAAGCTGATCTACAGAACAAGCTAGGTTTGGAACGCAAACATGGTCACAGAACACTCACCATCCTCTCAAGTATCTCATTTCATTTATTTTATTTTATTTTACCTTAGTGAATGAGATCTCATTCTCATTTACAACGAAGATCTGGCCAAGAGGCAGGAACAGACACACAGTAGTTTTATACCAAAGAACAACAAGATAAAACTGTTAGACATAAGGACAACGGACTGTTCTCATTTACAATATATACAAGCAATCAAAACAGACTTAAACAGTCATAAGCAGGCACATTAATCAGAAACTATTGATCTGAATTAATTATTGAAGGTAGATAAAGGAATGTATGAAGTGAGCTTCAGTGATTTTTGCTGATTCCAGTTGTTGGAAGCAGCAAACTGGGATGAGATCGTCCTTGTTGAGACGCTTCTGTCGGAACCAGGAATCCGTGTTGCAAGAGGAAACAAAATAGCGCTACACACCAGGAGCCATTTTTCTAGGGGTGTTTCTCAATGTCAAGCAACCTTGCCTTGATGTCTTGGCCCCGCCCCGGTTGCCTGGGAGATACGTCATCAGGAGCCGCCAAGACGTGTTCCAATGTTCATGTTCTACCGAGGCATGTATTCTCCGTTTGTTAGCCATTTAGCTAGCTGAGCAAGGATACACGGGAGGTGTCTTGTAGCTTAGCCTTGGTCAAAAATTACCCACAACACACCGCGGTATTTTCAGAAAGACGGAGGATCAGAAGCCGGCAGCTATTTCGGCGACAATTTTCTAGTTTAAAAGTAAGTCAGCTAATTTAAAATGTTTTTTTTAGATCCAAAGAAGTTTTCTATTGTTGGTTAGTTGCTTAGTAGTTGCAGCTTTGGTGGCTAATGGGTATTAACTCACTTATATTTTTAATTTAATACACATATACACAATTTAAAAAGTAAAAAGGCTCATTATATATGTATATTGAAACTAATACGTATAAAATATAACATTGTCTCTCGTGTCACGTGACGTTACGTGACCGCCGTGGAAGCCGTGGTCATGCGATGCAAGTCTGTTCCATTTAACCGTTTTCTTTGACCATGGAAGGACAGTGTCCTCGTAAGCAAGGCGCCTGGTCTGGCAAGACATTACCTTGCAAGGCAAGGCGCCTTCACATTGAGAAACACCCTAGGTCCAAACGTCTCTTGTTGTCCGTGACTTCAATTGGTGTTTTTCTTTTTGAGACTCTGGTAGTTTGTCCTAAAGTTGAAGTGGTAGCAGCCAGCTGTTTCTCCTTCTCTGGTGTTAGAAGAACCTCTCACACCAGTGGTGTTCTCATGCTAAATATGTGAGTGTGATGAGAGGAGGACCCAGGGAAGTGCAGCAGCTCGGTGAGACCGACAACCGGATGGTCCAGCAGTTGCTTTTGGTCTCAAACGTGATATTAGCAGAAGTTTTTAGGCAAATGCGAGCGAACCATTTAACAATTTTTATTTTTTATCTCCACAAAAGAGATAACGAGGTATGTATTGTGTTTCATGTTAAGAGGCATGAAAAAAAATTCAGCTCATTTGTTTTCCAAATTTGCTTTAAGTAGCATTAAATGTTCCCCTTTGATCTGGAAAAGACAGCGATCTCGTGGCCTGGCCTGCCGGACTCGCCCTCTGTTTAAGTCTACACAGAGAAAGAGTCTGGTAACTCACAGGCAGAAAGGCACGTGAGGGGCGGGACTAGCTAGCTCAAAAATGACCGATCAGAAAAAAGGCAGAAATGCCAACTGTACCGCGTGACGCTGTAGTTTTTTAGTTGTAGTCAAAAATGGCGTCTGGCAACGGTGCAAACATCTTTCTTTAGAAGAAAGGCTTTTAGTGCTCCTACTTGTTGTGGTTTTCAAAACATGTCCAAGTCTTTTATAACAGAGGAAAGAGCTGCAGCGAACTTCGCTTCAGTCTCCATGTTTATGAGAAACTCGGCGTTGCGTTGTGTGACGTACGTTGCTTAGCACTGATTGGCTTGGTTAGAATTCTCGGGGGGTGGGGTTATTTGAATGGGAGAGTTCCCAGGCTGGTCAGGCTAGCAATCCCCCCACCCCATGCATCATAGAGCCACTTTATTAACAGCATCAACGATATTTGCCACCTTAGGCTGCATCTAACCACTTTAATGTTTAATTTTTTTTGGTTTGTTTGTTTGTTTGTTTGTTTGTTTGTTTGTTTGTTTGTTTGTTTGTTTGTTGAAATCCATACAGTGACTGCAGAGCAAACAGAGTCAGCGGTAGAGTTGTGTTGATGTTAGCCAATCAGAGAAGAGATGTCCAAATATCAGGAAGTAAGACTCCAGATCTTGTCTTGTGAAGCTACTCTCTCCTCCGGCTGAATCCCCTAAGGTGAAACAAGCGCACTGGAGTTTTGTTTCCCAGAGAAACCCATGAATTCTTACTAGAGATGGGAAAATCTCATCCCGATTACAAAAGGAGAGAAATGTTCTTGTTTTAATGATTTTCACAAAATTATTCACATTTTTGAGAACAGAAGTGAGAAAGCACAAGTCCTGCTGCGTGACCTGTACAGCATCTGGTTTCCCGTCAGATCCACTTGTTGGTCTGACCCGTTTAGATGTTCAGGATGTATGACTAGAATGCAGCTCTTTCGCATTTATGACTTCAATTCCCTCACCTCCTTTTCTCTCTTTGTTCCCCCTTCATCCTCTCCTCCGTGCTGTCCATCTGAGGCTTTCCACTGGAGTCTGTGCTCTTTGTCTCTTCTCGGGGAGAAGGACAGAGGGGGCGTGATAAAAGCTGCCAAGTGACGATAAAGCCATTTGGTACTGCCACAAGTCTCCCATTGAGGAAGGATGGGGGAGCTGAACAGGCGAGGGGAGCGGCGGAGGAGTGGATCGGTCTATCCATCACAACCACACAGAACTGACACAACAAAAGATGGAGTGCTGGGAGAGGCCTCTCAGCTGCGAGGGGCCAGGGAACTCGAAACAATATTTTTTGGCGCCTGTCAGGCTGTCCAATAAAAGAGGCCGATATATGAACTATCTAGCACTGATGTAATGCACCTCATAAATCTGCTTTAATTACTCTGCTTGGGGACAACCAGTGGGAGCCCACGTCTGGATTTATGGCATCTCCGCTTGGCATCTTAACGACTCTGTGCTTTTAATATCATTACCCTGTAATTTATTATGCTGCCAGGGTGCACACCCAAACCTCTAGCATAACTCTTGTTTATTTATGCCCGTTTAAAGGCCACTTCAGAGTCACAGGCATTTAGCGCATTTCAGTTGGGCTTTAATCATTGGTCCTAATGAGGCCATTATACAGCGGTGTCCTCTGGCTGGCTCTCACTGTGGCTTGATGGTTGGGCCGAGTCCTGGGAAGCCGAGGTGGCAGTAAAGAGTTTGCTGGGTCATGGTCCCATGGGTGTGGATTGGTCCCGTCCCAAATCCAGCGTAACAGTCCTCTCTGAGAGGCAGCATCAGTTCTGGGTGTTCGCTTCTTTCAAAGCCCACAGCTGCTGGATGAAAACATCTTTTCCTTTCTTCTGATTTCATGGTGGAACGCTCTCTGTTACCCCTTCCATTTCCTACTGCTCACCTTTCATTACCCCTCCGCATTTCCCTTTCTCTATTTGTTCACTTTGCACTCTTCTATTACTAATTTATCCTTCTTGCCTCTTCACTTGTCTGACAGCTGAGGAGAATGAACAGGGTGAAAAAAACGAGGGTGGGGTGGATAAAAAATGACTTTGGGGTGAGGACAGACTTTGCATTTCTGCTGCTGTGTTATGCTAATGGGCCCAGATCAGTCTCCCCATTACAGCTGGGTGATAGCACCTCCATAATGCTAGCTGCTAAATGCCCATGCAACTGCCAGTGACAGTGACATATTAGTTTTGCGCCCTTCTGCAATCTGATACCTCTAAGTTTGCCACCATACTAAAGATTTGATTAATGTTGTTCCATTTGGAGCCTGTAATTGGCCGCGACTGGAGCACAGAATAATCAGGCGTTTCTATTCGGAGCAGCCAGTAGAGAGGGAGGGGGAGAAAAGGGGACAGCTACGCTAACGAGCAAGCTAGTTAATTAAGCCTGCAGCACAGTGGCGACAGTTACTGATGACTCCTATGACAAACCGCCCCTTCTTTTCCTCCTCCACACCCCCTCCTTCTGCTCCCCTCATTTCCTCCTCCTAACACATTTAATGCGGATGTTGAGGTGACTTAAGCATCAGACTCCTGGGAGTTTTTCTCTTCTGCCTTTTTTACTGGGAAGAGGTCAGTGATGAAGAAAGAGGTCAGTACTGCACCCCGGGGACCTGGCTAAGTTAGGGGATCTAAGTCCAGAGGCCATCTAATTACTATCAGTGACAACATAATTCAATTCATTTCAATTCAAGTTTATTTATATAGCACCAAATCACGACAAGAGTCGTCTCAAGGCACGTCACATAATAAATATTCCAATACAGGTCAGTTCATTAAGCCAATCAGAGAAAAGTTTCCTATATAAGGAACCCAGCAAATTGCATCAAGTCACTGACTAGTGTCAGTGACTTGATGCAATCCTCATACTAAGCAAGCATTTAGCGACAGTGGAGAGGAAAACTCCCTTTTAACAGGAAGAAACCTCCAGAGAATCCTGGCTCAGTCTAAAGCCGGGCGTACACTGTGCGACTTTTTCACTTTTTTGAGCCGATTTTCCAGTCGTGCGAGAATCCACGAGATCGGGGTGAGTTTTGCGCCGAGCAGTCGTGTAGTGTACAGGGGGTTACGAGAGGCGATTAACACCACGTGACCAGCTGCCGATCAGCAGTCGTGAGGTCGCAGGGACTTCGGGTGTGTTTAATATTTCGCTCGTCCCTCGTGAGGGTATCGCACTGTTGAAGCAGCGCTGTGAGCAGCTACGATCCAAAAAGTATCAGAACCGCTCACGGCGCATGTGCGCGCAATCCTGCATCAACGCCGGTCGCTCGCTATTTCCCTAATAACACACGCTGTTCGTTTTTGTTTCTACACGTTTTTTTTACTCACAAAGATTGTCAAGAAAGCGTGTTTGTCGTGTTCATGTCAAATTAAACTGATCACAAAACACAGATTTACATTATTTCGTTTTCCTCATCCAACCCCCATAAATCCCTGTGTGTCCTCCTGCAGCAATCCCGAAGGACAACAGGCAAGACAAGACAAAAAAGTCTGACGTGTTGAGTAAAAACGGCTATTTTTAGCATATTTTTAGGGCCGACGTGTTGCTACCAGACGTACAGTGTGAGCAGTCAGGTCGCATGCGAGAACTGGGTCGTGCAGTGTGAGCACACGACTCGTGAGATCTGCTCTGCGAGGAAGTCGTACAGTTTGAGCTGAAGCTGAACGCTGCGAGTGAAAAAGTCGCACAGTGTACGCCCGGCTTAAGCAGCCATCCTCCACGACTCACTGGGGATCGAGAAGACAGAGCGCGAACGCACACACACACACACACACACACACACACACACACACACACACGCACACACACACACACACAGAACATATATGCCAAGTAGTGTTTCTATGGTTACATTGTGATTTCTTAGTAAATATTCTATTTGGTGAGAAATAAACTTTATTGTATTTATCCTAGTGAATCTATAATTAAACGGGGAAACTAGTATTAGCACATCCAACGTCAAGGAAAGTAAAGTGTTATTATCAGGAGAGGGAGAATGTTTAAGTGGTTAGCAACAGTGTCCAAGCCGATGGCCCCCTCCATGAGGTCACCACAGCTCAGCAGAACATCATTGTAGCTTCTTCTGGGGAGAAAAACACTTAATGAAAAAATAACAGCTGAAATAGCAGGAAAATAATACAGTTAAAACACATATTGGTGTTACAGTGTTACAGTGGAACAGGACCAACAGAGCTGGGTAGATGAGTGGAATTTACTGAAAAGGGAGCCTCCGTCCCTGAACGGGGCAATAAAAGTTATTTTCTGGCCGCTTTGCCTTACGCCCTGAATCACACATGTTATTTCAGTTTAAATGAAAAATAATTATTTGTTTGGACTATGTCTGTCACATAATTTGAGAGTTATTTGCTTGACAAAGTCCCAGGTTAGAAATCTTGGTGTTATCATTGACTCTGACCTGAACTTGTCTGGACATATTAAGGCTATAACTAAATCAGCGTTTTATCACCTTCATCAAACATCAAGAGTCAGAGGTCTCATGTCCAGACCAGACTTGGAGAAACTTATTCATGCTTTTATTTCTAGTCGGCTGGACTATTGCAATGGTCTCCTAACTGGTCTTCCCAAAAAAGCTGTGAAGCAACTGCAGCTTGTTCAGAAGGCTGCTGCTGGAGTCTTAACAAGAACCAAGAGAATGGAGCACATCACTCCTGTTCTTAGATCCCTGCACTGGTTACCAGTAAACTACAGAATGGATTTCAAAGTGCTCCTACTAGTTTATAAATCCCTCAATGGCATGGGACCAAAATACATGTCTGATCTCATTCCTGTATATAAACCCAATAGGGATCCTTGGAAGCAATCAGCTGGTAGAACCTCGGGTCAGAACAAAACAAGGTGGGGATGCATTTAGTTATTATGCTGCTCACATATGGAATCAGCTTCCCCTTGACCTCATATCTGCCCCAACCCTAGTGTTGTTTACAACAAAACTAAAACCCTAATGTATTCATCAGCCTTTAAATGCACTTGTATAGCGCCTCTCAGAGTAAGGACTCCAAAGCGCTTTACACTACAGTGTATCAATCATCCATTCACACACAGATTCACACACTGATGGTGATGAGTTACGATGTAGCCACAGCTGCCCCGGGGCATACTGACAGAGGCGAGGCTCTGACCACCACCAGCAGGCAAGGTGGGTTAAGTGTCTTGCCCAAGGACACAACAACAGAATTCTCTGTCCAGAGCCGGGATCGAACCTACAACCTTCCGATTACTAGACAACCTGCTCAACCTGTTGAGCTACTGCTGCCTCAAATGAATTGCTCCTTATGCTGCGTCGTCTCCACTGTAATCTGCGCTGTAACTGTGTCTTCTCCTTTAGCTCTAAACTCTATTTCTATTGTGTGTATTTTAATTTGTGTTTTTATGCTGTTTTCATATCATGTCCTGATAATTCTAAAGCACATTGAATTGCCTTTGTGTTTGAAACGGGCTCTGTAAATAAAGCTGTCTTACTTTGTAAAAATTGGTAATTAAAATGACTACTTTGCATTAACGACATCTCGGCAGAATCTACTTACCACATGGCCAGATTTATAGTGGTTTTCTTAAGCTTTAATGTTCCTCCTTTCATCCTTTCACTTTACTTGGCATCAAAATGTATCTTTAAGTCATTCTCGGGAGGAAAAGAGCTCATAATTTCAGGAACTAGAAGTGAGACATATCAGAGGGGAGCTTTAGACGACAGGATTTGGAGACTTCTTTCCTGATATTTGGACATGCCACCTTTGATTGGTTAACAACAACAAGACTACCACTGACTTTGTTTGCTCTGCAATGCTGATGTTTTTTCTCCACAAATAACAGGAGGAGTTCTGTCGTGTGGTGGAGTTGCTAATACTAACATCTAGCTTCCACTAGCCGAGATGTTCTCTGCTGTTTCGCAGACGCTAAACCAACAAAAGCCTTCCCCATTGTGAGTCAAGTTGGGTGAATCAATGAATTTTAATTTACAGGGTGATGTAGATCTGTCAGGCTTTTCTACACAGGACAGGTGAGCAAGGCCAATGCATTATCCACCCCCACACCCAAACACACACACAGACACACACACACACACACACACACAGACACACACACACACACACACACACACACACACACACACACACACACACACACACACACACACACAACTAAAGGGTCTGGTTGGATCACTTTCTCTATTGCTCAGGACCTGTCTTCTGCACAACATCTAGAGCTACTTAGCTGTATTGACATTTGTATTGACATTTTATTATGCTAATAACCCAAATGAAGGCCTAAAGCAAAAATGCAGAGTCAAAAAACTGAATTTGTTCACTCTAAGTGTGTGACCTTTTGTAACTTTGACTCTTTTCTGAGATTTGGTACAGTTAGTGAAGCTGAAAAAGGTCAACCATTTAAGCAAAACCAAAGCAGAACAAGTGCTGTCAAGACAAACTCTATATTGAGGGATTATTGCCTCTGACTCCCTCCTTCATGGACCCTTGTGAAGGTGTCTTGTAGAAGGATGCTTGTACTGATGGATGGATGGATGGATGTGCGCTTGGCAGCCTCGCCTCTGTCAGTTTGCCCCAGGGTGGCAGTGGCTACATCGTAGCTCATCACCATCAGTGTGCGAATGTGTGTGTGAATGGGTGAATGATACACTGTGGAATAAAGAGCTTTGGAGTCCTTACTCTGAGAGGTGCTATATAAGTGCGGGTCATTTATCATTTATCATAGATGGATGGATGGATGGATGGATGGATGGATGCATGCATGGATGGATGAATGGATGGACGGATGGATGGATGCATGCATGTGAAACGTCTAGCAATGGTCAGTTTAGGCCCTATCTGACCTTTCACCATACATTCAACATCTGGTCAGAAAGGAGACACAACGTTGCATGTGTTCCCTTTAAATGAGCAGGCCTTCATACCAGCTGGGGCTCACAGACTCTGCAAGTCTGAAAGATAAACAATAACAATCATTAAATAAACATTTGTTTATTACTACTTATAATAATTATAGTACAATGAAATGATTCATTAATATGTGCACACTGAATGGATGTTCTGTTATGTGTCTACTAGAACCTGCCATGTGTTCAACATGTTTTGACGACAAGGTCCTCACACCTGCATCCACTCAATAACAAGTACGGTTAAGTTAAGACTACAACACATAACTTGCCCTTTTTGCCTGTCAGGACTTCAGATATCAAAAAGGGTGTGTTTCTGAGTTGCCTTGGTAAGACATCTCCAAACTTGTCAGCCTCTGAATGGCTGTGCAAATCATAAAATCAAATCCTTAAAACTAGATCATCATGAGTGATTCAGTAGTTCTAGAGAAAGCTTCAGGCCAGTCACCTGTCGCAACCTCTTTAACCATCAAAGATTTTGACACGTTGTCAAAACCTTTTTGCACCTACAAAGCTGAGACAGCAAAATAGTTCCTGCAGAACAAAGCTGATATTATTAGACTCCTTTAGAGTCCTTCAGACGCACGGTTCCATCCAGCTGTCATGACCCGAGACATCTCTGGACTGAAGAGGCGGTACCACGGTATTCTACAGCCCTCCAGTGCCATCGATCAGCCGACCCCTGTGACTTTCGGGTCCACCAAGAGGGTCTCTCTGAAACGGGTAAAGTAGACATGACAGATTGTGTCTGATGTGTTTATGAAAGATAACAACTTCATAGTTTAGAGCAGGGGTGTCAAACATGCGGCCCGTGGGCCGTATCCGGACCGCAAGCGGGTTAAATCCAGCCCGTGAGATGGTTGTGTAAACTTTATTTTCATACTTTACAATGTAGAGTGAAAATAAACTTATCTTTGTGAGCAAGATTTCTCTGTAACGAGTATAAATAAAACAAAGCTGTGCTCAAGGCTCACACAAGAACTTGAATCACATCCTGAAGTCGGCCGCCTCTCAGGATGTGACTTCTGATATTGATGTGCTGGTGAAAGCTAAAAGATGTAAAGTAAAATGAGTCAAATATACTTTAAGTGCTGCATGAAACTGATCTAGCCATGTGGTCTGTAAGCTCTTTGAATCACTAAGGAATGTTTTTTTTTTTAATTTGTTGGGGTTTTTTTTTTTTTTTTTTTTTCAAATTTTCAAGTACACTTCAGGTGTTGTACTTGTACTACACTGTCCTCAGGCTCCAGCCTTGTTTTATATTGATTGTATTAAAACAAAGAAAACAATCTGAAGTTTTTTTTTTATTTACCAGTCCGGCCCACTTGGGACTAGATTTCCCTCAATGTGGCCCCTGAGCTAAAATGAGTTTGACACCCCTGGTTTAGAGCAAACCTAATTCTTTTTCATCCGGAGACGCCGCTTTCTGAGATTCAGAAGTTCTGACCAACATCACATTGACACATAGCCTTCATCACATTTAGCTCCATCCAATCACAGAGAATGCTTGGTTCACTTGTCATATTATAATTGTAATAAAATAAGTTCTTACTTTTATAAACCTGACTCTTTTCTGAATCAAAGTGAAGTGTATATAATTACTTAATAAAGCAAAAATCCTAGAATCTTCTGATTAAGCCATATAATCTTCTGATATTTACAATAAAGATCAAGCAAGGTAATATTTTATATTGATACAGAATATCAAATTAATAATCCATTTGCCTCCGCTACACATGGATAGATGGATGGATGGATGGATGGATGGATGGATGGATGGATGGATGATGCATGCATGGATGGATGGATGATGCATGCATGGATGGATGGATGGATACATGCATGCATGCATGGTTGGATGGATAGATGGATGGATGGATGGATACATGCATGCATGCATGGTTGGATGGATAGATGGAAGGATGGATGGATACATGTATGCATGCATGGTTGGATGGATAGATGGAAGGATGGATGGATACATGTATGCATGCATGGTTGGATGGATGGATGGATGGATGGATGGATGGATGGATGGATGGATGGATGGATGGATGGACTATCGTGATTTGACATTCTCCTGCAGAACTTGACAACTTGCTGAACAGGACTTTTCAGTCATTGAAACAAATGTTTTTAAGCTGAGAAAATAGTCAAATGTGCTTACTCGGTGGCACCAAAGGACCAGGATTAGACACAACTGGAGGAAAATAATCTCTGCAGTGAAAGGGTGCTGATGGTGCTAATACGACCAAAATAATACTAACAACCAAGAGCCACTGGGATGACAATGGTTTCTTCTTTACTGGTTTGAAACTTTTTTACTTGACCACAAAGAAAAATTATAAACAATTTCAAAACATTTACCTTTGTGTTAAGAAAAAAAATCTATTGAAATGTTCGATTTTTTCTCCATTTTCTGAATATTTAAATTCCATTTGTGCAATTGAGGGTTTCTAATGTGAACCAATTAATGAAGGCTTTGATTGATAGTGTTGGAGTCACTCGTGGCTTTGCACTCAGGCACAGCAAGTCTTTCCAAAGTTGTCATCAATCAGCCGCGATCAGACAGTGAAACTAGCGCTTCTCTATCAAACTACACTAAACAAAAATATAAACGCAACACTTTTGTTTCTGCTCTGATTTTTCATGAGATGGACTTAAAGATCTAAAATTCATTTCAGATACACAATATTACCATTTCTCTCAAACATTGTTCACAAATCAGTCTAAATGTGTGATAGTGAGCACCGGTGCTTTGCTGAGATAATCCATCCCACCTCAAAGGTGTGCACATCAAGATGCTGATCTGACATCATGAGTAGTGCACAGGTGTTGCTTATACTGCCCACAATAAAAGGCCACCCTGAAATGTGCAGTTTTTTGCTTTATTGGGGTCTGGGGACTCAGAACTGGTCAGTATCTGGTGTGACCACCATTTGCCTCATGCAGTGCAACACATCTTCTTCACATAGAGTTTATCAGATTATCAATTGTGGCCTGTGGAATGTTGGTCCACTCCTCTTCAATGGCTGCGTGAAGTTGTTGAATATTAGTGGGAACTGGTACACGCTGTCGTATTCGCCGGTCAAGCACATCCCAAACATGCTCAACGGGTGACATGTCCGGTGAGTATGCTGGCCATGCAAGAACTGGGACATTTTCAGCTTCCAAGAACTGTGTACAGATCCTTGCAACATGGGGCCGTGCATTATCTTGCTGAAACATGAGGTGATGTTCATGGATGTACGGCACAACAATGGGCCTCAAGATCTCATAACGGTATCTGTGCATTCAAAATGCCATCAATAAAATGCACCTGTGTTCTTCATCCGTAACAGATGCCTGCTCATACCATAACCCCACCACCACCATGGGCCACTCGATCCACAACATTGACATCAGCAAAGCGTTCACCCACACGATGCCACACACGCTGTCTGCCATCTGCCCTGAACAACCGAGATCCATCCATGAAGAGAACACCTCTCCAACATGCCAGACACCATCAAATGTGAGCATTTGCCCACTCAAGTCTGTTATGGTGACGAGCTGGAGTCAGGTCAAGACCCCGATGAGGACAACGAGCATGCAGTTTCGGACAGTTTGTGCAGAAATTGTTTGGTTATGCAAACCAATTGTTTCAGCAGCAGTCTGAGTGGCTGGTCTCAGACAATCTTGGAGGTGAACCTGCTGGATGTGGAGGTCCTGGGCTGCTGTGGTTGCATGTCGTCTGCGGTTGTGAGGCTGGTTGGATGCACTGCCATATTCTTTGAAACGCCTATGGAGACGACTTATGGTGGAGAAATGAACATTCAATGCACGAGCAACAGATCTGATTGACATTCCTACTGTCAGCATGCCAATTGCACACTCCCTCATTGCTTGTGGTATCTGTGGCATTTTGCTGTGAGACAAAACTGCACATTCCAGGGTGGCCTTTTATTGTGGGCATTATAAGGTACACCTGTGCTCTACTCATGATGTCAGATCAGCATCTTGATGTGGCACACCTGTGAGGTGGGATGGATAATCTCAGCAAAGCAGAAGTGCTCACTATCACACATTTAGACTGATTTGTGAACAATGTTTGAGAGAAATGGTAATATTGTGTATCTGGAATGAATTTTAGATCTTTAAGTCCATCTCATGAAAAATCGAAGCAGAAACAAAGGTGTTGCGTTTATATTTTTGTTGAGTGCATAACATTATAGAGATTATCATGAGCAGAATTTTAGTTGTGTTCAGTGTTTCATGACTGTGAGTCACTTGCTGGGTCTGAAAAGCCGTTTGGTGCTGGGTATCAGGGTAACTGAAAGATGAGATGGCCCCATTTTGATGTCTGTGGTGAAAGGATCGTGTTTTGTAAACTGTGGGGAACGTTTCAGAGTTCTGTTGGACTGAAATAAATGTATCATGTTGCAAGACAATGTTTAAGTAGATATTAGACTAGATTTTGTTCCCTGCCTTAAATCTACAGGAGCCAGCATGTCTGCACTGTAAAACAAGATGTGGAGACAAGTGCCCCATCACAACTGGCCCTGCACATGTGTGCACAAGTGCCTAAAGAGGTCACACATGCAGAGGCAGAACTTTTCTAGTTGCATGTATAAATGAAACAGCACAACTGCCTAATGATGTCACAGACAGACGGCTCATATTCTAATCCACAGGCAGGCGTGGTGTACAAGAATATAATCGGGGGAAAGATTTTTAAAACATAATTTACCATAAAAATTACATTTTAAAATGATTGTTTTTACATTTTGCCACAATAAACACAATACTAAGATGTTCTGAAGTTGCCCTGTGGTGGGGGACACATTAGAACCAAGGGGTCATTATGGTCTACATTTTTTGAAGCCAAGGAGTGACTAAAATTGCAGTTCCATTCTCATCCACTAGGGGCTGGCAGCAGAAGTGAGCAAATCCTCATTGACTCCCATGTTAAAAATCCCATTTCACAGCAGAAATAAACATGTTTACAGCCAGGTTCAAAACCCATTTTAGGTTTAATAGATCTAGTTTACAGTCATGACAATTCTGAGGGGGTGGATGTTTTTGTAACTCTTCTGTTTCAGTGTAATTTAATGCTTAAAATTCTGAATAATTAATGAGCATCAGAGCTCCGGGGAAAGACCTCGGCCTCACGTTAATAGATGTTTAGCCATTTAGACTCTCTGAACTTCAGTTTTGTCTGTGTGTTCCTGTTTGTATGTTAATCATGGAATTATTTGGACAAAGAGGGCAAGATTTGGTCAATGGCTGCAGACAGATCATCCAAAGGGTTCAAATGAAGGCAACTGGACTTCTTTGGTTTTTTGAAGACGTTTCACTTCTCATCTGAGGAGCTTTGTCTCCACAGGCGACCAGCATGACTACAGCCTCGAACTGAAGCCGGTCGGCTGTGTAGGTGGGCTACCCCGTGGTCCCCGGTGCCATTCTTAGATTCTGGGTTAGCTAATAGCTAAATTGGTTTCATTTGTTCCAACCCTGTTCCAAATGTAACAACCCCATCCTCAGCCCCACCTATTTTCCCACTTTTAGATTGTACAGGCTTGACTCTGTCAAAATATCTGTGGCGAACTTCCCATTTTTGGCTTCAGCTTGCCCCCCGGCGGAGCAATGGGCGGGCTATGTCCATATTTTTATATGTCAATGGTTAGAACGAACTGAAGAGGCCCACTGCTGCCATTCAACAGACATTTATAATAGAACGAGATCTGAACTAAAGGTTGTATCAACTATTCGACTAGTCGACTTCACTGCTCTGTATTTACTTTTTATGCCTTTCATAGACTAGTTGCTGTCATGTGATAGTGACCGACAAGATGCAGTCCTCAGAAAAGACAGCAGGTGATGAGCCCATGCACGTCGGGAGGCAACGCACTTTGTCAGAGCGTCGGTATCTGATGCCCATGGTAAAACGGACATTTGACCGAATTGTGACCTTTGCCCTCTTGCAATTTAACCTTCCCCTCACCCCATCCTAACCTTAACCAGCTTGCACATGCAAAGCTCTGATCCTTGATGCACTCCAGACATCTGCGTCCTGACTATGGTAACAGTGCCATTATCAAATTAGGTGTCGCCACCTCAAAAACAAATTTAACATGCGATCATTCATGTCGGCTCATTTCCTTATGCATAGAAACTCCATCTTTGAGCTCACTGATAGTTGTGACACTTGTAAACAGGTGGGCCAACAGTCTGTGTGTGTGTGTGTGTGTGTGTGTGTGTGTGTGTGTGTGTGTGTGTGTGTGTGTGTGTGTGTGTGTATTTGCTTGTTTTCACAAGATCACAGCAAACAGAAAAAAAACAGCTTTCTGCAGTCTGGAACAGCCAGGGAGAGGGAGGCAGGGGAGGAGAGAGAAGATTTATGTGTTGTGAACGAGGAGGAGGGCAGGCTCAGTGGACTCTTGAACTAACTCTGACCCTGGACTAACCCTGGATCTCTGACCTTGAACACCTCAACGGGGTCATCAAGGGATGACCCACAGAATGAAACGGGTTCTGTTCGGTGGTTTGTTATCAGTGAACATCTAAGATTGTCCTTTCACATAAAAAACACATTTAAATGATAAATTCCAGAAAAATTGAATATAAACTTATGTTAAGAACCCATATTAGAGCTTTTTATTCAGAGTTAATCACATTAAACAAAATGGTTTTTGGCTTTAGTAATTATGTGCCTAAAAGAAGGAGTTTAAAAACTTTTGTGATGTCACAAACCTAGATATTAGAACAGATCCACCTCTAACTGCAGGAGCAGGCTGCTGATTGAGGAGCAGCATCTCTACTCTGAAACCATTCCAAAAATCAGAGCTTCCTAGTTTACAGCAGCTTAAGGGGGGGAGGGTTCGCGTGGTCAGCTCCTACTTAAAGTGACAGAGCCCTGAAATAGCTCATTCTGGAAGGTACTGAAACAGTCAAACATTAACATGCTGAAATTGCTTTAGATGAGAGGGATTGTGTACAAAGCACTTCATAAACATATTTTGTATTGACCAGAACTATCATTGTGTGTATCTATGCTGGTGAAGATTCTCAGTCATCCAGGTCATGGTAACCCAAAGAGGTTCAAATGAAGTCAACTGGACTTCTTTGGTTTCCTGAAGATGTTTTGCTTCTCATTAGAGGAGCTTTGTCAATTCTGACTGGAATATGGGAGAGTCAATATGTTGTTGTCTATTGTTGCTTGACGAGCAGAAACTACATATGAAAACTCCTTCTCCCTTCCTCCTGTTAAGTGATGGTGGATGTTGTGGCAGGACCCAACATGCAGGTAAAGCCAGGAGGTGTGAATACAATGACAATGGAGCAGGTGTGAGGATGATGATAATGGCCTACAGGTGTGACTAGTTAACTGAGGGATGGCAGGCAATACAAAAACCCAAGAGGACTGAACCAGATAACATGAGACACAAGAGCAGATAACTAAGGACAAAAGTAAAACATAAGAAATTATACGCAATAAATAGAAAACTATAGCTGCACTAAAAAGGCTTGGAGAACAAACTAAACCATGATCAGGGAATAACTAGAGATACATGAACCAAATAAAATAAATGAAAGGGGTTAAGGGCGGAGGACACACGAGAAGCAGAGCAACCGTGAATACTGGGGAGACCAAGGAGAGGGGATATGGAACTTAGACAGGACATGACAACTCCTGATGAGTCGTTAGAGTTGTTAGGCTCTTATGTGTTGGGATCATTGTATTGTTTAGATGCAGTAGGGTGTGACTGAAACAGTTTTGGAATCAGGTTTAGAGTTGGACTGTAGGAGCTGGAAAAGTGAAACCTGAGGCCTCCTCCTCTAATGTTGGTTTTTACACTTTGACATAGGTAGCTTCCTTTAGGGCTGTGATATATTTGCTTTTTGACCTCGCGTTGGTGCAGGCAGGAGGCTGCGTCTGTGTTCACATGCTGCTGCACATCACTGTACTGCACATAGTACTGGGGTGTTCCACTAGGGGGCAGACTAGACTACTCAGACCGGACAGAGAGCCGGATTTGTGGGTACAACCAAAACACAACGGCGTAAATAGAAGAGCTCCGTAACTTGTTAATTTTGATGGTATTAAAAGACCTCTAAACCAGAGACGGAGTCCCCATGGTGAACGTGTCTCACTCGTTTTGTCTACTCCACCCACTGGTTACTCATATAGTGCAGCATTCGGATGCATCGCGTTAATTTCAGGGGACGCGCAAAAACGATCAAATCAATGCAAGTAATGCGTGGCGGCAATTTCAAACACGCGATCACGTAATCAAACAGCAAGTTCATCACAGCCCTAACTCCTCTCTCAAACCATCTACCTTCTCTGCAGTGGCGGCTGGCCAGTAGAGGGCGATAGGGCGCCGCCCTCCCAGTTTTCCCGTGTTTTTAATTTTTATTTAAAAAAATAAAATTAACAATAATCACATATTCTAAGTTAATTTTGTGTTTTGTAACATATATATATATATATATATATATATATATATATATATATATATATTGGTCTCTGCCGGTCTCTGCCGAGCGGTGGAGGCTGTGTGCTGTTTTTGAATTGCCCAAACAGGACGGGACCAGTCGTCCAATTGCTGACAAGAAAATCAAAGGGTAGGAATGGGAATGTATCCAATCAGCATCGACGTTGTTTCAGAAGCATGATGGGCGATAGAGCTACCACCAAAGGTTTCATTGGTGTTCGGTAGAACTCGGCAGAGTCGTTTTTGGTCGTGACGCAGATGTAACATGGACGCCGTCAGTGACCAGCATGGATACCGGATCTCAGCAGCCACTGAATTCAGTTCAGTCTCTTCTCCAGTATCCGTTCGAGAGGAGAACTATGGTGGAAAAACTTAATGTCAAAGAGCTTGGACCAGATCAGCCCGATGTAAAGATAAGCCAGCAGGAGAAGGAGAGAGGTAAACTGTACACACGAGGCTTCTCCCGAAATTGGTACACCAGGAAGGCTTGGCTAGCTGGATGCAATCACGCTAATGCGTTATTTTGCTTTCCGTGTTTGTTATTCAAAACGGCTGGGACAGATAAGGCATGGATGAGTCAGGAGTTACAGACATGAAACAATTTTCTGAGAAGGTGAAGAAACACGAGTCATTCCGGGCACACATGGACAACAACACAGTGAAGCTAGCCATGCTAGGCAGCAGAGCTAACGTTGCCATGCAGGGAACAACAGCAGCTGGGTGCAGAGGTAAGCTGTACATTACATTTCTGTGAACAAGACAATCAGAATCAGAAATCCTTGGTTGTCCCACAAACCGGGACATTTGTTTAATAACATGTTTAATGTGCAATAACTGTAAAAACTAATTTCAACACACATACCTATTATACATATTTAATCACGTAAATGTGTATTTCATGTAAATTTGTACATACATCAATCTGATTCCATTTTACTTGTTACACTTCTGCTGCAGCAAACAAATGTCCCTGCTTTTGGGACAATTAAACATTTCTGATTCTCAATTAGATGTTTTTACCTCAAATGTAAAAACATCTGATTGAGAATCAGAAATGTTTTATTGTCCCAAAAACTGGGAAATATGACATTTGTAAGAGGATACTGATGACATTATTTCCTATGAAATTGTTTCCTATGTACTTATCTGTTGTTTTTTATTTATCTACTTTAAAGAAGATTAAGACTTTCCTTGAGGAACACCATGACACAGGATGGGCTGAATGCTCTTGCCATGCTCTCCATGGAACAAAAGCTTGTCACAAACATTCCTGACTTCAATAAAAAGCTAATCGAGAGCTTTGCCACTCAGAAGGACAGAAGGGCAAAATTTCTGTACAAATGAGGTATCACACACACACACACACACACACACACACACACACACACACACACACACACACACACAAATGCATCCACTTGATCTTTGTATAAAGTTGACCTTGGCACAACACTCCAGAAATATTTAACAGTGTAAATTTCTGGCATTTTGTCTAAGTGGTGTTTACTACCATTACTGTAACAGTGACCTGCTCATAATTTTGGTGTTCACTCAAATGTTGAAATTAAACAAAATGTTTTTGTTACTTGCCTCTTGCATTGCCTATTTACCATTTATGGTCATGTTATTTTATGTGCAATTTAATGCAGTATTTTTCAACCTTGGTCCGCAAGGCAGCGTGCCAATAGTCAGACACACCTGGATTAATCAGTTTGTCCAATGATGTAAGACAGGAAATAAAAGAGCTGTGCTTAATTCAGGAAATAGTGAAGTTGTGCACAAAGCTCAGAAAGCACAAGTTTGTTTAAAAATAAAAAATAGCACAGCCCCACCAAAAATACTTTTCACCAGCCGCCACTGCTTCTCTGTCCAGAGTGCATACTTTGTCATCTTCAAAAGTGTGTCCCTCGTCCTTCAGGTGGACTGCATGACCAGGAGTCATCTCAACCACACACCTGAACAGCCTCAGCTCAAGACAAAGGGCTGACTGTTAAATCAGAGCTCCATTTTCTGGCTGAACTTTGCAAGTCAACAATACTGATTTGTAGAATATATATATATATATATATATATATATATATATATATATATATATATATATATATATATATATATGAGGGGGTTTCTAAGCTGCAAGCTGCAGCACTGTCTCTTTGGGTTTCTCTTGAACAATCGCTCCACATTTCATTTTCATCTCTAAACAAACACAAGTTCAACTCGGAGAGAAGCTCCCAGACCCCCGACTCAAAACAGATGTGATGACTTTTAAGATGATGGTCCGTTTGATTTGACTCTCTGACCAGAATGGTGTTCTCTTCATTATCAATTATCCGATTGTCTTCCGGGTGTACTCGTGTGAAACAGAGAAATGTATTTCACAACAGGTTTAAGTGATGGAATTGCTCTGTGGTTGGGCTGCTTATTGTTGGCCTGTCCATCGACAGTTCTCCACCCGTGCAGAGTTGTTTCCGTGAATATTCCATGCCAGAAGGCACAGCTATTGTCACACTGGAGCTGGGACTTGTTGCAGCTGATTTATGGGTCTCGAGCTGCTCTGAGAGGCAGACAGAGGAAGAAAGAAAAAGAGACCAATGGAGAGACAGAGTGGATGAATGAGGCTTGATGACTTGTCTCCATCCTGCCAGTCTGCCTGCTGGGCTTTGGCTCTATGGTGTGTAGACCCCCTCCTTGTAATTACACTTTACGACTTGCTCCACAGTAAATGTTACATAAATCTTGTGATTCCCTCCGATTACAACCCCCCTGCAGACACATACCCCTTATCATGCAAACATTGTAATCCTTGCCCGCAATTTCCTCCCTTTATTGGCAGTCACTTCTGATTTAATGGTGCTTTGATGATTGCTCAGTAAAATTCTACATGGGGTGAGATCAGTCTTGATTGTGCAGTGTGTGTGTGTGTGTGTGTGTGTGTGTGTGTGTGTGTGTGTGTGTGTGTGTGTGTGTGTGTGTGTGTGTGTGTGTGTGTGTGTGTGTGTGTGTGCTGACAGAATCCAGGCCTTGCTAGTTTTGGGTCTGCATCTGTCAGCAGAGACCAGCAGAACGCACAGCGCCTGCATAGCCGTGCTGTTTTTTTATTTTAAATCTCTGTAAACAAGAGTTCCCTGTAGTCTCTCTGGCACCAACACACCTTCAAGGAATCCTGACTCTCACAGCCAAAGTGTTTTATAAGCCATAATTTTCCAATGAGTTGGCACAAGGTAACTGAAACACAGTCCCCATCCAACCTGTGGACAGAACTTTTCCAACTTTCACCTAGAAACAGAGTAAAGCCAGTCAGTAAAAACAACAAGACAACCAGTGAGCAACAGATGTGTTTGTGTCAGAAAATCTGCAGAAAAAGTAATTAATGTAACCAAGGGCATCAGTTTGTTTTTAGAATTGCTGGGGACGATAACCATACACTTTTGAGGGGTTTAAAAATTGCTGGGGACAACAATTAAATAGGCTAGCATATTTAAGTATTCATCAGTTGCAATGGAATCATTACATCCGTATCATAGCTAGCCTAGCAAAAAAGATCCTTGCTATATTATATTATATTATATTATTTATATTATATTATATTATATTATTTATATTATATTATATTATATTATATTATATTATATTATATTATATTATATTATATTATATTATATTATATCCTTGTTATATTATTTGTGACTGTCAAATAATAAGATTTTCAGAGAAAAATACTCATCTTTATATCAGGCTCCACTCTCTGGTTAACTCCACATTCCGACAGCCTAGCTGTCCGTGAACTACAGGATTCATTGTTTTTTTTTTAAAGTTAAGAAGCTGAAGCAGGTGAAAAGTAGGTGTCCGTCGACCATGTCGAAAAGAAAGAACGCAACCAATATCCGATGGTTTTTCGGCAAGAGAAAATGTGCTATAAGTGCAGCCCTACAAAAAAAACTTAAGATATCCAGTTTTATCATTTTTGATATTGACTTACTTAGCAGTAAATAAAAGAGGGCAACATTTCTCTCATCTACTGGTAACAGTTAGCTAACAGCAATAACGGTTAAAAACCATGCAGTTCATGCTAGGTGACCAAACCTCTTTTTCTGTGACATTTTTGCTTTTCACGTGCTATTAGGGGCATCTGGGAAGATCTCATGAATTGGTAAAATGTCTAGGTTTTCATTTTTCAGAAGACTTCAACTTACAATACATAAATATGACAGCACAGCCCTGTGATATATATATTAGCATAAAGTGCAGATGCACAACAATAACAAAAAAACATCCCTAACAATAAGATAATATTAAACAGGTAAATATCGCTAATAATATACAAAACATATAGCAGCAGGTGTGTGCAATTGCAATGCAGAAGTAGCTGTTTACAATCAGAAATGTTTACCCCATTCTCTCTTTTCACGTGTCTGATCAGAACCTCCCTGAACCGTCTGCAGGTGGTTCAGAATGCCTGTGCTCGGCTTCTGACCAAGTCCTCCAAACACACCCACATCACCCCGCTTCTCCTCCAGCTTCACTGGCTGCCAGTCAACTTCAGGGTTCATTTCAAGATCCTGGTTCTGGTCTATAGGGCCTTACATGGACAAGCACCATCTTACATTGGTGATCTTCTCAGTCCCTACACCCCCAGCTGGTCCCTGAGGTCCAGTGACCAAAGCCTACTGGTTGTGCAGCACCAGGCTAAAGACCAAAGGTGACAGATCATTTGCTGCTGTGGCCCCCAGACTCTGGAACTCTCTCCTCTATGGCAAGCCAAATGAGCATTTATTCTGATATCAGGATATCAGCCAGAATTGTCATGAACATGTAAGCCATTTCTGTCCACTAGTTAACTAGTTAGACATGTTTGTGTCAACTAGTTAAATAGTGACAGCCTAAATGTCAACTAGTTAACTAGTAAGGCCTAAATTCTCTCTAGTTAACTAGTTAAAATGTTTCATATCTTACTAGTTAACTAGTATTGCTCAGTGTGTTCACTAGTTAACTAGTGGACAGATCAATGTCCACTAGTTAACTAGTTAAAACACATTTAGTTTTTACTAGTCAACTAGTAAGGTACAAAAACTCGTACTAGCTGACTACTGAATGTAAAAATCCCACTTGTTAACTTTGCCCAATTTGGCCAGCCGCTTGTGCATTAATTCTGATATCTTGTCAACAGGTCAACTAGTTAACTAGTGAGGGTCAAACTGTACACGCTAGTTAACTAGTGAACACATTTTGACCTTCACTAGTTAACTAGTTGACACAAAAATGGCTCATTAGTTAACTAGTAAAGGCCAAAATGCATACCAGTCAGCTAGTTGAAGGTATTTGTGTCTCACTAGTTAACTAGTCAGGGTCAAAATGAGCCCACCAGTTAACTAGTGGGAGACGGAAATGTTCACTAGTTAACTAGTGAACACATTTTGGCTTCACTAGTTAACTAGGTGACACAAAATGGCTCACTAGTTAACTAGTAAAGGCCAAAATGCATACCAGTCAGCTAGTTGAAGGTTTTTGTGTCTCACTAGTTAACTAGTGATGGCCAAAATGTGCACACCAGTTAACTAGTGACAGAAGAAATGCCCACTAGTTGACAAGTGAACACATTTTGGCTTCCTAGTTAACTAGGTGACACAAAAATGGCTCACTAGTTAACTAGTAAGGGCTAAAATGCATACCAGTCAGCTAGTTGAAGGTTTTTGTGTCTCACTAGTTATCTAGTGACAGTTCAAAGTGTCCACATGTTCACTAGTGAAGGCAAAACTCCTAACTAGTTAAGTAGTTGGAGTAGGGCAGTGCCACTAGTTAACTAGTGAACCATTAATGACTCACTAGCTAGCTAGTTGATTGTAGCAGGCTCACTAGTTAACTAGTTGATGCATCCATCGTCCAAACTAGTTAACTAGTGAGGACATAAATGTATACTAGTAAACTAGTTCAAGCCTACATTCACACTAGCTAGCTAGTTGCACAGAATTCTAATTAGGAGGCAGAGAATTTCTCAAATTGAGGCTTTCTATTGGCTCACTATGTTAAAATAAAATATGACAACCAATCACAGTGTGGAATTTTGCAAAATCCCACCCCAAACATTTGCATGCGGCACACAAGTTAACATGCTGGCCAGAGGAACCTCAGCTAGTAAACTAGTAGTGGCTTCAGTGTGACACTTACATGTAAACTTGTGAAGGCGGAACTGCTCACTAGTTAACTAGAGAGGGTACAAATGTCCACTAGTTAACTAGTGAGGTGCAAAATAAGTGTCACTAGTTCACTAGTGGGCCCCAAAACGCCCACTAGTTAACTAGTAAGGTGCGGATATGCTCACTAGTTAACTAGTGAGGTGCAGATTTGCTCACTAGTTAACTAGTGCACCCTTAAGCACCCACTAGTTAACTAGTAAGGTGCAAAAAAGCATCACTAGTTAACTAGTAAGGTGCAGATATGCTCACTAGTTAACTAGTGGGCCCCAAAACGCCAACTAGTTAACTAGTAGGGTGCGGATTTGCTCACTAGTTAACTAGTGAGGCGCAGATATGCTCACTAGTTAACTAGTGACGTGCGGATTTGCTTACTAGTTAACTAGTGAGGTGCAGATTTGCTCACTAGTTAACTAGTGAGGTGCGGATTTGCTCACTAGTTAACTAGTGAGGTGCGGATTTGCTCACTAGTTAACTAGTGAGGTGCAGATTTGCTCACTAGTTAACTAGTGAGGTGCGGATTTGCTCACTAGTTAACTAGTGAGGTGCAGATATGCTCACTAGTTAACTAGTGAGCATATCTGCACCTCACTAGTACCTCACTAGTTAACTAGTGAGCATATCTGCACCTCACTAGTTAACTAGTGAGGTGCGGATTTGCTCACTAGTTAACTAGTTACATCTAAAAACACATACAAGCTGACCATTTTTGTCCACTAGTTAACTAGTGGAACAATTGAAATTTCACCAGTTTACATGTGTGGCAGTGCAGCAGCTCACTAGTTAACTAGTGCCTGAAACACAAATTATGCATATTCTAATGAGAAGGCGGGCAGAAGACTCCTGTTGGGTATAAGAATCCCACCCAGTCTAAAACGTATGTGCTGTGGCCTCTCAATCACATACTGATGGGTGTCCCTGAGCGCCAAGGCTTGCACTCATTAGTCATGGTTTGACACCTACTGGTTGGTCGTTGCGGCGGGTTCGAATCCCGCAGATGGCATTCCGCAATTGCTGTAACATTATTTATTTTCTCTTTGTGTTGTAATGTTCAAAGTTTTATTGTTTTACTGCTTTTATTCCCCCCTCCCAAATCAAGTAAAGCACCTCGTTTGGTGTCGTGTAAGGGAGATCAGTTGGCGAGTTCAAGTCCCATTGGAATTTAGTGTGCCAGTAATTTTATTGTAGTTCATTTTTGTTTGGTAATGAAAGTTTGGTATTGAAAAAGGCTATCTCCATCCATCCATCCATCTTCCCAAGAAATAGATCAAATGACACTGAGGGAAAAAACTGTGGTTATTTTGGAGAGGGTGCTTGCTGCAAAACCACAAAGGCGGAGCTGCACCCCGCCCATTCACGCAAACTCAGCCTAGCCCACTGACTTCCGTTTTTGTTTTCAACTTTATCGCAAATTGACCTGACCCACATGAATTACGGCTGTTACTAGTTTACAGTCGTTAATGCTATGTTCTATGCTCCAATTAAACAAGATAAATATAACTTGCTACATGACAAAGACTGAATATATCTCGAAATGAAAAGGTTTCTTTTAGCGAATATCTGCCTACAGCTGGTCTAATAAAACTTGTGTCCAACAGCACTTCAGTTTATTGAATGGCCTCTGGTAGTCTAGTGGTAAAATCGTCTGAGTTGGTTTTTGCTTTCCCCTCAGCTGATGCTGGTTCGATTCTCGGTGGGGTCATCAGCAGTCTATTTAGCCACATTCAATTTGTTCATATTTTAGTTGTAATGTTTATTTTCAGCAAAATATTTATGTCGCTAAAAGTTCTTTGAATTTGGTCGTTCCTAAACAGCATTTTAGTTGAAACTCTGCTCACAAATGGACTCACACTGGCTAAATAAACGAATAAATAAATAAATAAACACATTATATGTTAAACGGTATACCAGTAAATTGTTGTAAACATAGTACTGGCAAGTGTAGCTAGAAATGAAGAAAAGAGGTTGTAAACTACCTAAAACTTACACTACTGGGAGGCGAAACAACATGTCAACCTGACTCCATAACCACTACACCACCACATCTGTTATAAATCAAGTGGTGTTACATGTAATTGTGCTGCCCAGTGTGTCTCTGAGATGGGATGTATGGTTTATTGGCGGTGTCTCAGTAGAAGTCATTTCAGAAATAATTTGTCAGAAAATTCACAGAATATCCAGATTTGAGAACCAAGACCAGACCCGCTTCGGGGGAGGAGACCAAATTGAAGCTGAGATGGGAGGAAAATGCATGAATGAGGCTAAAAATGGCTTTGGCGTGTTTCTTATGAGGAAATGACAATATAACATCATTAAAAGTTCCAAAAGTTAGATTTTTAATTATATGGAACCTTTACAAAAACTGTTCAATTAACTTCTCAACTCCGTCCTCAATCTCGCATTTTTTAGCTACAACACCCTCTTTGGTTCCAGAATGCTATCAAGTCTGACAACTGGAAGGAATTAGACTGACTCTAATGGAATGGGCGGGGCTGATTCTGGAATGGGTGGGGCTGACTCTGGTGCAGCTCCACCTTCTGGTGCAGCTCCGCCTTTGTGGTTCTGCAGCGATCACCACTTGTTATTTTGAGCTAGTACCAGAAGACAGTGTAACCTTTTTTAGTTCTCTCCAGTCAAAACAAAACTTAACAGGGAACAGCAATGAATTGAACAGGGAACTTTAAGCAGTAGTCACACAACAAAATAAAATCACACAAACAAAATAAAGTTACTCTCCTTTTCTCTTGGTGTCTGAAAAGGGCAGGGAAAACCATCAGACTCCAGTCACCCATCGAATGGACTCTTCACCCTCCTGCCCTCTGGGAAGCGCTACAGGAGCCTATGGAATAAGACTACCAGGTCCCGAAACAGTTTCTTCCCCACAGCTGTCAGACTCCTAAACTCTGCCTGCTGACATAACACCCCAAACCAGCAGCACCCTACATAAACTCTGTAGAAACAAGAAAGCCCTGCAAATCGATGCAGAGCGTCGCGGGATATGCCTGACTGGTCATATATATTACCTCTCATGACACTGACCTCTGACCCTATGAACTTGTGTATGTGATGAGTTTATTTACCTTTGATAGGGAGTTATGACCTCTGATTTTGTCAAAATCCTTCAACCCGTTCAGGAGATATTGCACACAAAAGCCAAATTTTCATATATACGGCCTCACACAACCTTGACCTTTGACCCTATGAGGTTTTGTACCTCATGAGTTTATTTACCTTAGATAGGGAGTTCTCACCTGCGATTTGGTCAAAGTATTTCAACCTGTTCAGAAGATATTGCACACAAAAACCAATTTTTCATATATACGGCCTCACACGACCTTTACCTTTGACCCTATGAGGTTGTGACCTGATCAGTTTATCTACCTTTGATAGGGAGCTATCACCTCTGATTTGGTCAAAATCATTCAACCCGTTCAGGCAATTTTTGATATATATATGACCTCACACAACCTTGACCTTTGACCCTATGACATTGTGTTCCTAATCAGTTCATGTACCCTTCATAGTAATAAAATACACAGGCGAGGGTCCGACTCTCTGGAGGACGCCATGTTGGATTCTATGTTTATTTAGCTGTATTTATGGTTTTGCTGCTGGTTTTTGACTCCTTTGAAAACTGTGCAACAACACTCTTCTTCTTCCTTTTCTTGTGTGTTATTTGGCGGATGGCACTCAACATAAAAAGATGCATTTCTCAAACAATTAATGTATTGGAGCGTGAACCTGAGTCATTAATCTCATATCCTAATTTGAGAGTTACAGCTAGAGTCCAGAGGGTTTTGTTGGCTTTATGAGCATTAGTTAGTAAGGTCCTCACTTGAACAAAAAATACAGCTTGTTTGCAGTGACTTTGGTATTTACTACCCCCTATTGCCAGAAATCTACACACTTTCCCTTTAAGCGCGTTGTCTCTTTAAGACTGGTCCTGGGTGACATTGGAGTTTACAGCGAGGCCTTAGAAATTATCTGTCTGGATATTTATTGTGGAGATTAATGGACTAAAATGGGTTGCTGCACCCTGACTGTCTTCTCCTTTTTTTGGAGAGTAAAAACTATATTTTGGTTTTTAAATGCTGCCGCTGCACCGTGTTAAGAAATCATATTACTGGTTAGTTCGAAATGGGTTGAAATGTTCACATTTCTTCTTTGCTTTACATGCTGATCACTAAAGCGTGCTTTAATTAATATTGCGTTTTCGTAAAATGTAAGAGCAAACAAGGGGGATTTTAATTGACAAAAATAATAAAATCAGCACATTTCCAAGCCAACTGCGGTTAACATTGGCACGTCGGCTTGAAAAATATCTCCTTTTTGCCGTAAATAACACACATTTCATAGCTGTTGTGGGTTATGTATGTGTTCATCAGTGCTTGAGAACTGTAACTTTGGGGAGCGGGTCGTAATTGTGGGCTTTTAATGCGGTGCTGTCTGTGGCGAGGTGTTGGTAGGGTCTGATCGGAGCTGCAGCCAGAGCGTTTCTCCCAACCAGCGGCTGCTGGGAGCTGGTCCACGGTGAAGCAGCCCACGCAGCCGAACGAGGGCTTCCCGGCTAAGAGCTGACCGCAGCGGCCCCGACGACCGCGGGCCAGCGACCCGAGAAATAACATGGGGAGTCCTGCTGTTGTTTGTTTTCCGTAGTAAATACCTGAATATGCAGAGACTCAACAGGTCATTCAGTTGTATGGTATCATTCAGATGATCAAATGAAATGTTGCAACATTAATATCAGTTTACCTGATCTTGATCAATAATCGCATTGATGAATTGGTGCATGAATAACTACAGACCCTGCTTCCTGCAGCAGCTTTTTCTGCTCTAGATTTATGATCTGCTATTTGTATATTTCAACGAAAAAGACGGAAATGGCATTAATTATTTAGATTTATTTGTGGATTTTTTTTTTGTCGATGTTAACCCTGTTGTGTCTCAGTTCATGAAGCTGTTTTCAATGTTTCCCGCGATGCGAGCAGCTGATTGTGCAGCAGATGGCCGCGGACATGATCAATTTCGAAGTGCTAGTTCTGGATCAAGAGAAAGCCTGCTGTGCTGTGCCGATGATTTTATTTTGCGAGGATGGATTGAGGAAGGGGGACACACATGCTTAAATATCGACTGTCGGCAATAATCAGATTCATACTCATAAAATACTTGTTTACATGTTTTGTGTGTGTGTGTGTGTGTGTGTGTGTGTGTGTGTGTGTGTGTGTGTGTGTGTGTGTGTGTGTGTGTGTGTGTGTGTGTGTAACTCTGCCCACTAATCCGTTACGTATTTTGTTTCTTGTTGACATAAATACAAAAATTATGCAAAAGAAAAGAAGTGAAATAATGTACAAAACTAAAGTGTATGAACCAGGATCGAACCCGCGACCTTCACCATTGCAGGCGAACGCGTTAGTCACTAGACCACCAGCATCAGGTTCTAAATCTCTTCGCAAATTTATACCTTTAAAACACTATTAAAATATATGAGTGCTGGCAGGCTTTACAGCAACGTATGTAAAATCGAGCCTTTTTTATTATTATAAACTTGTCGCTTCCGTACAAATGTGAAACAATATATCTGACGGAGATTTCTGCGGAGTTTCTGCACTTTCCTGTCAACAGAAACAGACATGCTGTCTGCCGCTGCCTTCCGCCTCCAGGCTTTTTCAGACTAATAACTGAAAACTAAAGACTGCACACGTTAACTGAACAAAGATTACAGCAATACACCACAACTTTCTCGCTACAAATATCGTCAAAACATATTTATGTGCTCAAACAATCTTAGTTTATCAAATTTTCTCTTAGAACAGCCTGAACAGAGTCCGCCATACTTTCTCTGTTTCTCAGTCCTAAATGGACCAATCACATTGCTGTTCTGCATTTCTTCATTTGCATGTAAAGGCCGGATTTGCTCACTAGCTAACTAGTGAGCTGTACAGCGGTCGAACTAGTTAACATGTTACACAGAATGCCAGCCAAGTGTGTATTTATTCAAATTCCACAAATTTACTAGTTTTAGGGGCATTTTTCTGCAGCTAGTTAACTAGTGACAGTGTTTTGTGTTCACTACTTAACATGTAAGGCTCAGTTTGCCCTCTATAAGCTAGTGAGAAAAAATTATAATGCAGATATGCTCACTAGTTAACTAGTGAGTGCTTCCTGTCCCATTACAAGTGAACTAGAAAGGCCAAATATGTCAACTAGTTAACTAGTGAAGGTAAATTTGTCACTAGTTAACTAGTAAGAACACATTTTTACATAACAAGTAAACTAGATTGCTCAAAAAACAGCAACTAGTGTGCGTCTTGTGCGCACTAGTTAACTAGTGAGCATATCTGCACCTCACTAGTTAACTAGTGAGCAAATCCGCACCTCACTAGTTAACTAGTGAGCAAATCCGCACCTCACTAGTTAACTAGTGAGCAAATCCGCACCTCACTAGTTAACTAGTGAGCAAATCCGCACTTCACTAGTTAACTAGTGAGCAAATCCGCGCCTCACTAGTTAGCTAGTAAGCAAATCCGCACTTCACTAGTTAACTAGTGAGCATATCTGTGCCTCACTAGTTAACTAGTGAGCAAATCCGCACCCTACTAGTTAACTAGTTGGCGTTTTGGGGCCCACTAGTTAACTAGTGAGCATATCTGCACTTTACAAGTTAACTAGTGATGCTTTTTTGCACCTTACTAGTTAACTAGTGGGTGCTTTAGGGCACACTAGTTAACTAGTGAGCAAATCTGCACCTCACTAGTTAACTAGTGAGCAAATCCGCACATCACTAGTTAACTAGTGAGCATATCTGTGTCTCACTAGTTAACTAGTGAGCAAATCCGCACCCTACTAGTTAACTTGTTGACATTTTGGGGCCCACTAGTTAACTAGTAAGCATATCTGCACCTTACTAGTTAACTAGTGATGCTTTTTTGCACCTTACTAGTTAACTAGTGGGCGCTTTAGGGCGCACTAGTTAACTAGTGAGCAAATCTGCACCTCACTAGTTAACTAGTGAGCATATCCGCACCTTACTAGTTAACTTGTGGGCGATTTGGGGCCCACTAGTGAACTAGTGACACTTATTTTGCACCTCACTAGTTAACTAGTGGACATTTGTACCCTCTCTAGTTAACTAGTGAGCAGTTCTGCCTTCACAAGTTTACATGTAAGTGTCACACTGAAGCCACTACTAGTTCACTAGCTGAGGTTCCTCTGGCAAGCATGTTAACTTGTGTGCCGCATGCAAATGTTTGGGGTGGGATTTTACGAAATTCCGCACTGTGATTGGTTGTCATATTTTATTTTGACACAGGGAGCCAATAGAGAGTCTTAATTTGAGAAATTCTCCGCCTCCTAATTAGAATTCTGCGCAACTAGCTAGCTAGTGTGAATGTAGACTTGAACTAGTTTACTAGTATACATTTATGTCCTCACTAGTTAACTAGTTTGGACAATGGATGCATCAACTAGGTAACTAGTGAGCCTGCTGCCATCAACTAGCTAGCTAGTGAGCCATTAATGGTTCACTAGTTAACTAGTGGCACTGACCTACTCCAACTAGTTAACTAGTTAGGAGTTAAGCCTTCACTAGTTAACTAGTGTGCACATTTTGGCCATCAATAGTTAACTAGTGAGACACAAAAAACCTTCAACTAGCTGACTGGTATGCACTTTGGCCTTTACTAGTTAACTAGTGAGCCATTTATGTGACAACTAGTTAACTAGTGAAGCCAAAATGTGTTCACTAGTTAACTAGTGCACATTTATGTCTACCACAAGTTAACTAGTGTGCACATTTTGGCCATCACTAGTTAACTAGTGAGACACAAAAACCTTCAACTAGCTGACTGGTATGCATTTTGGTCTTTACTAGTTAACTAGTGAGCCATTTATGTGTCAACTAGTTAACTAGTGAAGCCAAAATATGTTCACTAGTTAACTAGTGCGCATTTATGTCTACCACAAGTTAACTAGTGTGCACATTTTGACCGTCACTAGTTAACTAGTGAGACAAATACCTTCAAGTAGCTGACTGGTATGCATTTCTGCTTTTACTAGTTAACTAGTGAGCAGTTTTTGTGTCAACTAGTTAACTACTGAAGCCTAAATGTGTTCACTAGTTAACTAGTGCGCATTTCTGCTGTCACTAGTTAACTAGTGGGCACATTTTCACCCTCGATATTTAACTAGTTGACACAAACATGTCTAACTAGTTAACTAGTGGACAGAAATGGCTTACATGTTCATGACAATTCTGGCTGATATCCTGATATCAGAATAAATGCTCATTTGGCTTGCCATACTCCCCCTGAGCCTGAGATCAGTGGACTCAGTGGTCTCCTTTAAAAAACAGCTGAAGACACTTGTTCAAGCTGGCTTTTGTATGACCTTCTTCACCACTCTCTCTTTATTCTGCTCTCCCCACCTATTCCACCTTCCTCAGGATCCACTGATTTCCCTCTTTCCTGGTCTCTCTCTCTTCTCTCTCTCTCTCTCTCTCTCTCTCTCTCTCTCTCTCTCTCTCTCTCTCTCTCTCTCTCTCTCTCTCTCTCTCTCTTTCTTAACATTTTTTAATCACAATTGCCTATTTTTGCTCATTTTAATATATTTTTAAACATTTTCTAAATGTTTTTTTTAATATTTTTACATTTTTTGTTTTTGTGAAGCACCTCATGATTTTTATCTTGAGAGGTGCTATAGAAATGATATTTTCTTCTTCTTCCATTACAGTCCTGAAATAAAAGGAGTTTTGTGCTTCTACTGCACAACTGCTTTTAAAAAGAACATTTCAACAATGGCAAAAAATAAAAAAACTGAACATACCTTTATTTCATAGGGGTTCAGAAACTGGAAGAAGGCTAGGGAGTCATTTGACAGGCACACTGGTAGTATGGCACACATAATTGCTGTCAACACACACACACACACACACACACACACACACACACACACACACACACACACACACACACACACACACACACACACACACACAGGTCACTCAGAATGCAACTATGCAGCATCTCAGAAAGTGCACAGGAGATGGCCAGGTCTGCACTGATAGAAATTGTTAGTTCAGTGAGGTACCTTGCAAAAACAGGGCCTAGCTCTCAGAAGCCATGACAACGATGACGGAAACTTCAAGCAGCATCTGGATGAGAAGGCTGAGAATGACCCCAATCTGGCAAGCTGGCTGCAGAAGAATCATTCCCACACAAGTCCTGCATGTCAAAATGAGCTGTTGATGTTAATAAGCAATGACCTTATCAGACAAACAACAACTGAAATCCATGGGTTACCTGTACTGCAGTTCTCTCTGGTAATGGATGTGACCCAGGATATATCTGGCACTGAACAGGTTTCAATATGCCTCCAGTATGTTGACGATGGCCTGGAGCCTAAGGAGGACTTTGCTGGACTGTACAAGGCTCCTTCAACAACTGGCGAACACCTCTTCAAAATTGCCTCTGAGGTGCTGCTCCATTTAAACCTGCCATTCTCAGATCTACATGGACAGACCTATGATGGAGCAGCCAGCATGTCAGGGCACCTGTCAGGGTTACAAGCACAGATTAGAAGAGAGCAATCATTGGCCACCTTTGTCCACTGTGGCCCACACTGTGTGAACCTTGTCCCACAGGCTGCATGTACCTCCACACTGTCATGAGCCGGGGTGAGTATTCGTCTCACATTCTCACTATCTCTGAGTGCTTGGTTTCAGGAGAAGGAGCTACAGCTGTTCCTAATCAGCTGATCAGCGGGCCGGCTTATAAGGAGGAAGGTGGACATGACTCGACGCCGGATGATTACTACTGACTGGTAGTCTCTAGCCTTCGCTTGTTTCTCAAGTTCTAGATCTCTCGTGTTTTGCTTATCTTATGACCTCGACTAAATTGCATGTTTGGATTACTCACCTCAGGTTGGATACTCATCAGCATTCACCCCATCGCTGTTTTGGACCTTTACCCGGCTCGCTTCCTGGTTCACCATCCTCCAAGTACCGACCCGCTCTCCTCCACACCTCGCTCCCTCTCCAGAACCACACCGGTCCGGATCCATCTCTACTACTCCTCTCTACCGCTCTTCATTTATTCCCTGGACATTACCCCGGCTCACCCCTCCCACGCACTACTCCTCTTCCCAAACCGTAAGTCCCTCGGTCAGTACTTCCCCTGTCATACTACAACTCCCATACTCACCTCTGCTACTCCCCTCTCGACGCTGCTTCCTATTCCCTCACCCGCTGGACTTCCAGTGCGCTCTTAGTTCATCGTTTTAATTTTAAAAAAAAATTTCATTCAATCCGACGCTGTCTCCTGATTCTGCATGTCCTGGGTTAGACTCTTGCCTCAGAACGACAGAATCATCCGGCCATAATACTAACCCGGCACAATCAGTTCTCACTAATATTTCCCACAGATTATCCCAGCAGGAACAGACCTTTCCCTTACTCATGGAACAATTTACAGCAGCTAACCAACAATACCAGCAGCTGGAAAACATGGTTCGTCAGATCCAGGAAACCCTGTCCCACACTCACCAGCCACCTCCTTCAACGGAACCTTCATCAGCAGCTCAGGTTGCCACCGGAGGTCCCGGACAGGAAACAGCAAGGTCCTGGGACGGAACCCACTTCCGTGTGGCTCCATCCCCGCCATCAGTCACTTTTGATGGTGAGTTTGAGGAGTGCCATAGTTTTTTACTTCAATGCCAACTAGCTTTCCAACGTTGCCCCACTGCCTTCTCTTCAGACTCTGCCAAGACTTCTTTTATTGCGAGGAAGAGCCTTACGTTGGGCAGAGGCTAAGAGCCATAATGACTCTTTTTAAATGGACCTTTCTGTGATTTTTTTTTATCTGATTTTAAATTGACTGTTGGGAGTTTTGAGTCTGTTTCGGACATTAGAATGAGACTATGGACACTATCACTAGGAAGGAGATCGGTGGCGGATTTGGCTGTGGAGTTTCGGATCCTGGCGGCCCAGACAACCTGGAATGAGGACACCCTTTACAGAAGCCCTTAACGACAGAGTAAGAAACCAGGTGGTTTTATGCCAGGAACCCAACTCTCTGGAGGAGCTCATCCGTCTGGCCATTTCCATCGACAAACGTCACCGTGAGTTGAGAAGACGTGAGCTGGAGCTGATGGCCCCCTCCTCGCAGGAAAGGGGGTTAGGGGCCAGAGGTCGTGTACCAACGGACTTCTCTTCTGCTGAAGAGCCTATGCAGATGGGGAGGACTTGCCTTTCTCAGGAGGAGAGAGAGCACTGGATCAGGTCAGGACTACTGGTGGGTGGAAGTTCAGACTCTGCTAGCTCTCGGTGTTCGTTTCCTTGTTTCTTGATTATTGACTCTAGACAGATTTCTCTCAAGGCCCTCCTTGACTCTGGGTGTGAGCAGTCACTATTAGTCAGCCGGTGGCCAAGTGGAGGATCCCCACCACCAGGTTGTCTACTCCTCTCTCTGTCTCCTCGCTGGACAACCGAGATCTGTCTACAATCACCCACCACTGTACCCATCCGCCTGTTGGTTTCAGGTAATCACTCTGAGACATTGAGGTGTATTTCCAGGTCCATTTTTTCAGTGCCATTGACACAGTGATCACCCAGCTACATGATCGCTTTGACCAGCTGAGCCTGGAAAATCTGAACAAACTGGAGGAGCTGCTGCTTACTGGAAAGACCAATGATATGGTGAGCCTGTACCCAGAACTAGACCTGCAAAAAATGAAAATTCAGTTGGCAATGTTTAAAGCAAATCATACCTACACTTCCTGCAAAGAGGCTGCCCAAATTCTTAGAGGGATACAACCAGAGGTCAGAGGGCCCTTCTCACAAGTTGAGACTGGTGAGACTGCTAATTGTGGTCCCAGTGTCATTCTGTGAGGCTGAAAGGAGTTTCAGCGCTCTGCGACGGTCGAAGACCTGGCTGAGGTCAACGATGACACAGCTGAGGCTCAACAGCACTGCAGTCTGCCTTGTCCACAGGGGTAGACTGAAGAGGCTAGCCAAAAGAGAAACAGCCACAGCTTTCATTGGTACATCTGAGAGACGGGTGTACATCTTTGACCACTATTAACTCTCCACCTGACTTGGAAAAATACATAAAACACACACAGTCCACTTGTTTACCGTCTCAAACACACTCAAACGGCATTAGTTATTAAGATTACAGTTCTAACATTAAGTTCAATATGCATTTAATTTTGGTTCACCAATTGTTTTTTTTAGCTACATTTAATTTAATCGTTCTACTGTTCTCAGGGTGTGCTCACAATCTGTAGTTGTGTGCATTCAAACCTAATGGTTATTTCCCTTTTCATTTTGTTCTGTTAATAAAACAGTTAACTGATCCATCTTTGACTAAAGAATCCTTCATATTATTTTAAACTTCAAAAGACTCATCAAGGCATCCAAACAAAATAAAGGGAGAACGGCTAATGTAACGGATCACCTTCTGACCTGTTCAGTAGATGTGGTCTGGACAATTTGTGTCATCACTCTTGTGCTCCACATTCACCAAAAAGCAGATTATGGCGCCAGATTATTCTTCAACTTGCTTTTATTGGCAGCAATCTGGTCCAACAGAAAACACACAATTTCCATCAATATGTGTTATCCAGCCTCACACAGGGGTCTCCACCAACTTACATGTTACTGTGCTGCGTGATTGTATGATGGTTATTATTATTACTAGTCAAGTTTTTTTTTTCCACAATTTACATAAAAACAGATTATAGTGGATAACCAAAAGTTTCTAATAATACTTGTAACACAAATACATTTTTCTTCTACAACATTCATACATGAGCCTACCTGGTATAACAGAACACACAATTTCCATCACTAGCCACGTTTACATGGGCACAAGTAATTGGATTGAACACCCAATCAGATCAAAAATTCTGCACATTACATTTTTCATTTCATTTCATGGCGTTTGTTTACCATTTTTTCTGGGAAAGACAACTCTCTGTGCATGCTCAACCTATTTATTCAGATTGAATGCTTGGTGCATAAATTAGTGTCCATGTAAACAGATATTTGGGATTTCCGAACAGCCAAGATTTTAATCGGATAGAGGAGATTTTGAGCATGTAAACGTGGCTAATGTGTGTTATCCAGCATCACACTGAGGGTGTAGGGTGTAAATCTGACCTGTAGGTCGACTACAATTTAAAGTGTCTTTAAGTGATTGGATCAAGGGCGTCAGTTTGTTGTCAGAATTGCTGGGGACAATAACCATACACTTGAGTGGGGTTTAAAAATTGCTGGGGACAATAAAGTAGGCTAGCACAGGGGTTGGTGGCTCTGGAGCCGCATGCAGCTCTTCCATCCATCTGATGCGGCTCTCTGTGCTTGTAAAATAATGAATGGATATTTAAATAAAAAGCTTTATATTTTAATGCATTAAGTTTACATCTTTATGCCAATTCAAAATGTAAAGATTGTCTGCGTAAACCTGAACAGGTCCAACCCGGTCTTACTGTGAGACCGGCTTGACGCGTCACGCTTGTGCGTAATCATAGGCGCTGAGCTGGAGGATGTCAGATTCTGGGTTTCTCCTCAGACAGGCTCCTGGATGCGTCGCCACATTGGAGACAGGAACAAGCTGTCAGGTTCGTTGGCAGATCTGAAGCGTGACTGAGAGTTCTGTTGCCCAGACGCGGAGAGACGGAGATAACCGGCGTGGTTATTTCCTGTAGGTGTAGCTTGAGGGTTTAGAGGGCTGGTAAGCCTGGAGACTCGATGCAAAGTCTGGTGAGAACGATGACTGAGCAATGAATGAAACGCCGGCACTTCCTTTAGTAGTGTCGGCGTGATGACGTCAGTCGCCACGTTAGTGGCAGGAATGAATGGAATGCAGTCAGCTGGAGGAGTTCGTGACAGGACCCCCCCCCCCTCTAGGGACGGCACCCGAAGTCCCAGGACGGCGGGCCCAAAAGTCTGTTAGCAGGGCAGGATCGACAAACGAGCTCGTGGGCTCCCAAGAGCGTTCCTCAGGCCCGTACCCCTCCCAGTCCACGAGGTACTGCCAACCTCGTCCCCGGCGGCGGGCGTCCAGTATCCTGCGAACCGTGTAGGTGCGATCCGCCTCAACACCGCGGGGCGGAGGCACCCGGACCGGTGGAGGGTGGAGAGGAGAGGAGATCACCGGCTTAAGCTGGGAGACATGAAAGACCGGGTGGATCCGGAGAGTAGCCGGGAGGCGTAGACGGCAGGTGACTGGATTGATGACCTTGAGGACAGGGAACGGACCCAGGAGGCGAGGAGTGAGCTTCCGGGAGCCAGCCAGCATCCTCAGGTTAGCGGAGGAGAGCCACACCTGGTCGCCAGACCGGAAGACGGGGCCAGGCCGGTGGCGGCGGCGATGCTGACGGGCATACTCCGTGTTGGCCCGGGTGATGGCCGCACGGGCCTGGATCCAGGCGAGCCGACAGCGGCGGACCAGCGTCTGGGCAGCAGGGACCTCCACCTCGGGCACCTGATGATCAAACAGAGGAGGCTGATAACCGTAACAGGTCTCGAAGGGAGACAGACTTGTGGCAGAGGAGGTCTGGAGGTTGTGTGACAGCTCCGCCCACAGGAGGAAGCGGGGCCAGGTGGTCGGCTGGGACGAAGCGAAGCAGCGCAGGTAGCGTCCAAGCTGCTGGTTAGCTCTCTCTGTCTGACCGTTTGTCTGCGGGTGGTATCCAGAGGACAGACTGGTGGTAGCACCGACCAGGCGACAGAACGCCTTCCAGAAGCGTGAGACGAACTGGGGTCCTCGGTCGGAAACCACGTCCTGAGGGAAACCATGGAACCGCACCACCTGTTCCAGGAGCAGTTCGGCCGTTCTCTTGGCAGTGGGGAGGCCGGCCAGGGCCACTAAGTGCACGGCCTTGGAGAAACGGTCCGTGATAGTCATTATAGTGTCCAGGTGGTCGACCGCCGGCAGTCCCGTGACAAAGTCCAGCCCGATGTGTGACCACGGCCATTTGGGCACAGGGAGAGGCTGCAACTCTCCAGCGCCGGGTCGGTTGGAGGACTTGGAGCAAGCACACACATCACATGCAGCTGTAAACTCGCGGACGTCCTTCCTCATGGATGGCCACCAGAGAGCCCGACGGAGGAACTGGAGGGTACGGGCTTGTCCTTGATGTCCCGCGAGCCGCGAACAATGCCCCCACTTGAGCGCCTCTTGCCGGCAGGAGGCGGGAACGTAGAGACGGTTCGGTGGGGTCTCCGGCGGCGCTGGATCGCCAGGAAGTGCCGCCTGTATGGACTGCTCCAACGGCCATTGGAGGGAGGCCAGGAAGCGTTGAGTCGGCAGAATGGTCCGAGGCTCCGGGGGGGCGGCATCTGGTGCGAAACGCCGAGAGAGAGCGTCCGCCTTGAGGTTCTTGGAGCCAGGCCGGTAGGCGATATGGAAGTGGTATGGCTCGAAAAAGAGGGCCCACCGAGCCTGACGTGGGTTGAGCTGGCGGGCAGTCTGTAGATGAATGAGATTCTGGTGGTCGGTCCAGATCAGAAAGGGATCGGTGGGCCCCAGGAGCCACTGCCTCCATTCCTCCAGCGCCCATTTTATTGCCAGCAGCTCTCTGTCGCCGACCCCGTAGTTCTGCTGTGTGGGGGAAAACTTCCGGGAGAAGTAGGCACATGGGTGGAGCTTAGAGTCTGGACCCCGTTGCGAGAGAACGGCCCCCGCTCCCACATCTGAGGCGTCCACCTCCACGACGAAGGGCCGGGTCTGGTCCGGGTGGAGGAGGATGGGTTCCTTAGTGAAACGTCCGACCAGCTCATGGAAAGCACGGACAGCCTCTGGAGTAAGGCGAAAAGGGCGAGGCTGATTGGTGGTTTTGGTGAGTGAGGTCAGTGGTGCTGCGAGGGAGCTGAAGTTGCGTATAAACCTCCGGTAAAAGTTCGAGAAACCCAGGAAGCTTTGCAGCTGCTTCAGGGTCGTGGGTAGAGGCCACCGAGCTACGGCCTGAACCTTCTGGGGGTCCATCTTCAGGCCCTGGGAGGAGATGGTAAAACCCAGGAAGGAGGTGGACTCCTGGTGAAACGCACACTTCTCCAGTTTGCAGTAAAGTCCATGGTCCAGGAGGCGGGACAGAACCGCTCGAACATGACGGATGTGCTCTTCGGCCGTGCGGGAGTAGATGAGGATGTCATCTAGATAGACAAAGACCCAGCGGCCCAACATGTCTCTCAGCACATCTGTAATGAACCGCTGGAAGACGGCGGGGCTGTTGCAGAGTCCAAAAGGCATCACCAAATATTCATAGTGGCCAGTGGGCGTGATAAAAGCGGTCTTCCACTCCTCACCTTCCTTAATACGGATGAGGTTATAGGCGCTGCGCAGATCCAGTTTAGTGAACACTGCGGCTTGTGTGATGGCGTCCAGAGCGGTGCCCATGAGAGGGAGAGGGTGACGGTCCCTGATCGTTATTTTATTTAACCCTCGATAGTCTATGCAGGGCCGGAGATCCCCCTCCTTCTTCTTAACAAAGAAAAACCCCGCGGCCCCGGGGGATGTTGAGGGTCGGATGAATCCCTTCTGCAGGGCATCAGTTATATAATTTTCCATAGCCCGGGTTTCCGCCGGAGAGAGGGAGAACAGACGACCCCGAGGGGGGGTGGTGCCGGGCTGGAGCCTGATCTCCAGGTCGTAGGGTCGGTGAGGAGGTAACCTGGTAGTGGGTTCTTTAGCGAAGACCTGAGCGAGGTCGTGGTATTGAGGAGGGATGAGCGTCAGGTCTACGTCTGTGGGAGTAGCTGCTCTGGTCCGAGGTGCAGGGGAGTCCCGGTGGTTATGGCAACCCGTGCCCCAGGCCAGGACTTTACTGGTGGACCAGGAGATGTGAGGCTCATGGCGGCAGAACCAGGAATGACCCAGGATGAGTGGCGTGGCCGGAGCCTGGATGACCAGGAAGTGGAGGGTCTCCCGGTGTTGGTCAATAGTCATGTGGAGACCCTGAGTTCGGTGGGTGAGAGGGTACGGCATGATGGGCCGTCCGTCCACAGAGGTCACGGGAATGGGTCGGTCGAGGGCGGTGAGGGGTATCTTGAGCCGAGTAACCAGTCCGTGATCGATAAAACACTCCGCAGCCCCAGTGTCTAAAAGTGCCTCCAGTCTGGTCGGGCCTTGGTCCAGGTGGAGGGAAACCGGGAGAGTGGTTCGGTGTGGAGCCGGAAAGGTGGAGACTCCGGGTGGGACAGCTCCTACTCCGACCCGGAGGGACCTTTTCCCGGTCGTTTTGGGCACGTGCCACGGTGGTGACCCAAATCCCCACAGTAAGCGCATCTTCCCTCCTGGTAGCGCCGTGCCCGTTCCTCAGTGGGAAGATGTCCCAGCTGCATCGGCTCCTCCGTCAGTTGGTGAGCCGGCCGGCGGGGTGACGTCCTGGTGTGTACGGGGGCTGACATGGTGCTCGGCCGGTTCAGGATGCAGCGGTCCAGTTGGAGAGCCAGATCCACTGCCAGGTCCAGGGAGGTTGGGACCTCGTGCCCGATCATGCCCTCCCGGATTCTCGGTGACAGTCCCTCCAGGTAAACGGCCTTTAGGGCGGCGTCATCCCACCTCAACCGAGCTGCTGTCGTCCGGAAGCGAGAGGTGTACTGAGCCGCCGTCTGGGAGCCCTGGCGAAGCTGAAGCAGCCGCGTCTCGTCCGAGACCTCGCTGCTGGGGTGCACAAAAGTCTTTTTCATCTCCTTTACAAAAGTCTCATAGTCATTGCAGGCAGGAGATTTCTGATTGTAAAGAGCCGCCGCCCATTCACCGGCTCGACCTGTCAGCAGTGAGGTCAGCAGGGCGACACGAGAGCATGATGTGGGGTAACGTGCCGGTTGGCACTCGAAAGTCATGGCCAGGGTCGCCAACATGCCCTCCGGGGATCCCCTGGTTCCGTCCCACTTCTCTGGAAGGCTGAGGCGTGGTTCCATCCTGTCAGGAACAGCTGCGGTCTGACGTTGCAGAGCGGTGGTCAGCTGGAGTACTAGCTCGGTGAGTGACTCGATCTTAGTTGCTTGGCGATCAGCTATGGTACGGAGCTGGTTCATTTCTGCCGTATGCTGATCCAAGGTTGCGCGCTGTTGAGCCACTTCGGCACGCAGACGCGCGATTTCCGCTGGGTCAACTTTGGGCTCAGTCATCCTGTCAGGTTCGTTGGCAGATCTGAAGCGTGACTGAGAGTTCTGTTGCCCAGACGCGGAGAGACGGAGATAACCGGCGTGGTTATTTCCTGTAGGTGTAGCTTGAGGGTTTAGAGGGCTGGTAAGCCTGGAGACTCGATGCAAAGTCTGGTGAGAACGATGACTGAGCAATGAATGAAACGCCGGCACTTCCTTAAGTAGTGTCGGCGTGATGACGTCAGTCGCCACGTTAGTGGCAGGAATGAATGGAATGCAGTCAGCTGGAGGAGTTCGTGACACAAGCACTATTCAGCCAAAGTTTCATAATCAGGTGTGGCAGTGTGTGTCCTGTCACAGTGTCCCGATAGATCATGCGCCCTGGCTACTTGGCCAAGGGGATGTCCCTTTGGCTGACTGGTTAGAGCGTATGACTCTCACCCGGGAGTCTGGGGATTGAATCCCGCCCGGGCCCTGTTTCTCCACCTTGCCACATATTGACGGATAAACTCAAGGATGTTGGTTGTTTTGAAAGAATTACCCCGATTTACACTGATGCGCATGGATGAGCTGACATTTTAATCGTTACGCACATCGCAGAGGTAACTTGATTCCCATCACAACATCAGAGCTTTATACTGGACACTGTGATCAGCGCAGCTCGGAGCGCCCACGGTGGACAGTGGGCTGAAGATCTAGAGGGGTTCGCAGCGCAGTGCAGAACCATGGTGCATGCGATAAGATTTCCTCCCACTGAAGCGGTCTGGAAACCCGGTCTCTGAGGGATGTGTCACTTGGAAAAATGCTCTTTTTATGAAATTATGAAACTTTGGCTGAACAGTGCTTGTTCCCGTCTCTAATATGGACACGCATGACGCATCCAGTCTGAGGCAGAATAGTCTCTTCAGCTCAGAAAGCACCTGTAGAGATATTTGATTATGCACAAAGTTTATGTGGAGCAGAAGCGGTCGGGGCACGGCAGGTGAAACGTTCCTAGCCTACATGAAGTGTAACATTAATATGTTACTGGACACGCTGGTCTGGTTGGTTAGACCAGTGTTTGAAGTGGAAAACACACACACACACACACACACACACACACACACACCAATTAAAATAATGCTGATAGCGTGGACTAGAAGACAGGTGATGGTTTACGTATTTAAATGATGATCAGGCTAATGTAAAATGTAATCTCCATCCACATCCAGACACAATTATCCTCTATTCTTTCTCTATTTGCTCTGCTCTTGTCTGGGATGACGTAGCTGATGGTGCGCGCGACGCACCTAACTAGCGGCTGATGCACATTTTACGCATTTGGAGAGGTGGGCTGGATGCTTTGCTTTTACTGGAAGATGGTCCACTTAACGCACGGGTGTAGACTACATATTAATGACAAATGAATGAAAATTAAATTGGGAGTTTTTACTTCATATTTTAGAAATAAAAATGACGGGGGAACACATTTATGACGTCTTTTTAAACGAAATTTCCTAGCGCGACCTGCCTGCTTCACTTAAGTCACTGCTTATTAAGGTCCGTCCAAAATTACCGTGGCCCAAACCTCTGCAAGTTGTTGTTCTTCACTTTATCAAACTCAGACTTTGTACAGCTAATGTCAAGATGTAAAATTATGAATTCAGTCGAGCTCTTCCGTCCCTCCCTCTCCTGCTCTCCTGGAAACCCGACATCGGCTGTCAGAAGCGGGAGGTGAAGAAGGAGATGAGGCAAAAAGAGTGAGTGTGCGACATAAAGAAACCAGACTGGTGTGGAGGTGAGCAAAACAGCTGGAAAAGTGTGGGTGTTGAATCCCCCACGGGTGCGACGCCCATGCGAGCGACCGGTACTGGCTGCTGTCACCTGTTGTGAGCAGCTCTCTGCTGTCTGAGGGTAGGCCCCGCCCACAACGCCGCGGCTGCTGCGGTGTTTTCATTACTGTGGGAAATGGGTAATAATGGCTCTTTGATGGGAACAGGTTGCCGACCCCTGGTATAAGATCTGAGCTGGTAAAACAAAAATCCTCATCAGCAGGCTTTTTCGAAAGTGGGGGGGCACAGCTGCCAATCACAAATTTTGCCGGGGACATGTCCCCGGCGTCCCCGGTTAAAATGACGCCTATGGATTGGATGCTCCATAAAACTTGTCATTTGGATGGTTTCCACTTCTACAAGAACTGTTGCAAGACCATGCAAATGCAGAAGATACTTAATAAAAGTGGCACCCACAACTTCTTTCCTTTCAGTCAAGCCACCCTAACATGTCAGAGAGGGGAGGTACAATCTGCCCTCCTGTCTGCTTGTGATCATTTACTGAGCTCCGTTAATGTGTAACAACAACAACACATCACTGACAACAAACTCAATACAAGCACTTAGAAGGAAATAAGAGAGGGAATGTTACTAAACCTGCAAAGTGCATAAAAGGCAAAAGGGTGTGTGTGTGTGTGTGTGTGTGTGTGTGTGTGTGTGTGTGTGTGTGTGTGTGTGTGTGTGTGTGTGTGTGTGTGGGTGTGTGTGTGTGGGTGTGTGTGTGTGTGTGTTTGCGCGCATCCCCTTTTAGCTTGACTTCCTCCATCATCTCTCCGTTATCGTTCACCATCAACAGCCGGGGTTGGGGTCACAAGAAGGAGTGTCTGTCTTTGTTTTTTTTTTTTGTTTTGTTTTTTTGAGGGGGGGGGCGCCTTTAAAAGAGCAATATGTGATAATTCTACAGTGAAATAATCACAAAACAGTCTAAGTTTTTCAACCATTGAAGCAGATTTCTTTTTTCAGCCGGATGGGGGGTAGTCAGGTATTTTTCCGGAACATACTTACTGTTTACACCAGTGAGTTTTTTTTTTACCGTGTCCTGTCTGGCTGTGAAGCAAACAGAATTGATGTCTGAATGCTGGTAACAAGCCTTACAGATTTACTCTCAGGTGGAGCATCAAAGCGTCTGCTTTTAATGTCACGCATGATACTTAAAACTTTATTGTTATTGTTTTTGAGTGCTTTGTAATTCCGACCAGACACGGAGTCAGAGGTGAAAGAGAAAGGAAAAGACAAAAGGTGGGGAGAGGGGGGGGGGGGGGTCCACAAAAAATAAACACTAATGAACAAGAGGGGAGACGAAGATCTATATCATCAAAAGAAGTCCCAGGAGAGGGGAGGAGTCAAAGGCCCCACCTGACATATACAGTCATACACAAACACAGTCACACACTCCCTCCCTTGTGCTCACACATGCACACACAACCAAAGACTTACAAAAATGCACGCCGGACATCCACTCATGCTCCCCATACACACCCTATTCACTCTGGTCCTGCTGCACATGGGGTACAACCATCACCGGTTACCAGAGTTTGACCCTTTCTGCTGGGGTGCTGATGAGCAGGCTCCCCCGCCCAACGCTGAGCACAGCAACCCACCACCCCAGACCCCAACCAGACAGCCAGATCTCCCTCCTTGCCTCCAGCCCCAAGAAGCCTAGCAACAACGGAGGTGTGCTAAGACCCCTAGTCTCCCTCCACCTGCTCCAATATAGTGTTGTGTGTTAATGAGGTGTATTCCATGGCTGTGGTGAGCGGGCACTGCGGGCATTGTCCGGCCTATGCCAGCTGATGCCACCGCACCACCCCACTTGCACCCACAGCCCTCGTTTTCTAAGTGCAGTTTAAAATTGGAAGTGGGCACAGGCACTCAGGAGGAGGCTGAGAAATCCCCCTGCCAAGTGTCGTTGAATGTGCTCACTCCCAAGGTCCCAAGTGTGTGTTTGCGTGGAATGTCGTCAGTGGAAGTGTATAAGGTGCAAATAAAATTGGGGGGGGGGGGGACAGGAATGCGGAAATGGGGTCCGTACCCGCACTCCCTGACTTGTCCACCCCCAAGGTCCTATGTGTATGTTTGTGTGAAGATGTGAGGGAGCAGGAGGAGAGAAATATGCAGGGATGGGGAGGAATGGCTGGTTGGGCTTAGCCCCCCAGGGAGCCAGCTCCCCCACTGGCCCCAATAGGCACCTCTGTTGTCAAATTGCCGCCCAGGGCATGGAGACCCCAGCCCATCCTGCCAGGGCCCAAAGCAGCAGCATTACAGAGCCTCACGGAGTCCGAGGGCACCAACCCAGCCCCACCCCAGCAGAATATCTATGCCCATCCCTGCATTTGCACAACTTCCAGAATATATAAGACATAGGACATCCAGGTAAGGTTGGGTCCTCCCCCTCCTGGACCTCCCCCTCCCCTGTGATGGGAGAGCAGAGGAGCCAAGGTCTACCCGAGGTCTCTGAACCCGGGCCAGGCACTACTGCATGTTCCTATCTTCTTCCTGTCACCATACATGTCAGGACCCGACCCCCAAGGCCCCGCCAAGATCCCCACATGGGGCCGGCCACCCCGAGACCTCCCCCCCCCCCCCCCCCCCCCCCGACCCGCCCAGGGGCAATGAAGCTGCCAGGCAGTGACCCATGGCTGCCGCCAAGACCTCCAAGGGGCCCCACTCACAACCGCCAGCTGTCCACCCCCCGAGGCAACCCAAGCACCTCCAGAGGGGGGCAATGGCCCCCAGTCCCAGACATCTCCAGTGAACCCACCCCCAGGGAACATCCGGATACTCCAAACTCAGACCCCCTGCCCCCACCCCCCCACGCCACCGCCACCACACACACACACCATCCCGCAGGACAACATCAACGGCCCCCCACCCTCGCTATGTGATGGAACCGATCAAAGGAGCCCAGAGAAATTGATCTGAAGTGGAAGCAGAGGCTATATCAAGTGTAATATGATCTAACAAAAGATTTCTATACTGGTTAATGCAGAGAGTTTCTCTATTTTTCCAATTCAAGAGGATAGTTTTCTTAGCTATGCATATGGCAGTCAGAACCACGTGAACCAAAAATGTTTTAATCGGGACATCGTCCAGGTTTCCCAGTAAAAAAAGAGAGGGGGTGGTTGGGATATGACATTTCAGAGACTTTGACAGGTCTTCACATACTCTACCCCAAAATTCCTGGACAGGTGGACAGGACCACAGTGCATGAATGTAATTGTCAGGAATGTTATTTGTGCAGGGTGTACAGGTGTCAGACGACACAAACCCCATCTTGAACATCCGATGACCTGTATAGTGTACTCTGTGTAGAATTTTGTACTGAATTAAATGTAAATTGGAGTGTCTGCTCATTTTAAAAGTGTTTTTAAAAGTTTGGGACCAGAAGTTCTGGTCAAAGCTGACTGATAGATCCACCTACCATTTTTCAATAGGGATTGTCATTCTATTGTCTATTTTGGACAGTGTCTTATATACTTCAGACAGTAGTTTGGGGGGTTTGAGATTATTGAAGTCTAATACCCTTGGTGGTGTTTGTAATTCTGTTTTATTGAGCTTAAATTTTTGCTTGACTACAGGTTTAATTTGGTGGTATTCTAAAAAGTTATTCTTATCTATTCCAAATTGGGAGACTATTCTATTAAATCGGATGAAGTCCGGTCCTCCATATATGTGTTCCAGGTATAGGAATCCTTTATTTTTCCAGTCCGGGAGGTTCATCATTTTATTATTTTGTAAAATATCAGGATTATTCCAGATAGATGTGTGTCTGCATGGTACTAGTGAAGACTCTGTCATTTTAAGATACTCCCACCATGCTGTCAGAGAGGTGCTGATACAAATACTTTTGAAGCCTTCATGTTTTCTTATGCTTGAGCTAACAAAAGGTAAGTCTGAAAGCTCTATCGTATTGCAAAGTGTCTGTTCTATGTCTAACCAGGACTCATCTAGTGGGTTATCTTGCAACCATCTTGGTATATATTGCAGCCTGTTGGCTAAGAAATAATAATAAAAGTTGGGTAGATCCAGTCCTCCTCTTTCTTTGGTCTTCTGAAGCGTTTTCAAGCTAATTCGTGAAGGTTTATCCTGCCAAAGGAATTTGGTAATTGAGGAGTCCAGAGATCTAAACAGTCAGCTGGTGGTTTGTTTGGGAACATTGAAAATAAGTAATTTATTCTGGGTAAGACCATCATTTTAATTGTAGCAACTCTCCCTGTGAGTGATATCGGTAAGGATTTCCATCTTGCAAGATCATCTTCCACTTTCTTTAAAAGTGGGATGTAGTTTAATTTTGTTAGATCTGCTAACTTGGGAGAGACATTAATTCCCAGGTATGTGATATTCCCTGACTCCAATTGTGTATTAAGTAAATTGACAAATGAGAAATTAATTGGTAGAACTGTGGCTTTTAACCAGTTCATAGAGTAATATGAAACTTTTAAAAAGAGTTTATCAGTTCTACTGAATGAGAGAGAGATGATTGAGAATTCTGGAGAAAGAGTAAAACATCATCTGCATAAAGACTGATCTTGTGTTCTATTTTCTTACACTTTATCCCTTTAATACCTGTTGTTTGCCTAATTACTGCTGCTAGTGGTTCAATAAAGATAGCAAACAGTGAGGGGGAGAGTGGACATCCCTGCCTGGTCCCCCTCTGAAGACAGAAGCTAGCTGATATTTGGTAGTTCGTCCTGACACGTGCAGTTGGTGAACTGTATAATGTTTGTAGCATGTTTATGAAGAAGTTCCCAAACCCAAATTTATGTAAAGTTGCAAATAAGAACTTCCAGTTAACTCTATCAGAAGCTTTTTCTGTATCTAGAGATCCTGTCTGACCCAACTGATCTACGGTGTGGAGTACCCCAGGGCTCAGTTTTGGGCCCGATTTTGTTCTTGTTGTACATCCTTCCTTTAGGAAACCTAATCCAGGAGTTTGCCGATGATGTTTCCTATCATCTCTTTGCTGATGATCTTCAGCTGTATTGTTCTTTCAAGCCTTCTGACGTTAAAAAATTGCATTCTTTATTATCATGTTTTGAGCGAATCAAACAGTGGCTCGGTGCAAATGCCTTACGGCTGAACTCAGACAAAACTGAAGTACTGGTGATTGCCCCCGATGATGCTGCTCCAGGGATTCACCAGCAGTTAGGTGATGTGAGCTTGTCTGTAAAACCTACCCTTAGAAACCTTGGAGTTTTCTTTGACAAGGGAATGTCTCTTGAACATCACGCAAAGCAGTTAACTAGAAACTGTTTTTACCACTTGAGACAAATTTCTAAACTCAGAACAATGGTGTCTAAAGCTGATCTTGAGTTGATTATTCACGCGTTTACATCATCCCGTTTAGACTACTGTAATAGTTTATTTTCTTGTCTAAACAAAAAAGAGCTGTCCCTCTTACAACAAGTCCAGAATTGTGCAGCTAGAATTCTGACCCGTGACAACAGAAGGGCCCACATTACCCCCATTTTAAAAGCTCTTCATTGGCTTCCTATCACATTTCGCATAAATTTTAAAATTCTTGTGCTGACTTTCAGAGCGCTGCATGGTCTGGCTCCATTGTATGTTCGAGACATGCTCTGCCCTTACACGCCTTCTCGCA